>NC_035439.2:134413856-134716584 GCF_002127325.2 Helianthus annuus
ATAACGGTCAACATATGGGCATTTAACGGAAACATGCATACGAACAGATATCTAATGAACCACGTTGTATAATCACAGGAGGATATACTAACATGTTATTAGGTCCAAAAGAAGCTCTAAGGCAATCTTAATCTTAACTAAAACGGGTCAGAACTGAAAGTCAAAGCGAAAGTCAAACTATGCGACTTTCGGTTCCGAACCGGGTCTAAACAGAAAATTGTCGAGTTGAACATGTTGGAACATGTTCTTATACTTATTACCAAGTTATATTAATGTTCAAATAGGTTACATGCAACCTACATTGCTAATTATGCATTAATTTGAAATTAAGCATTCTGTTGACTTTTTATGATTAACTTTGACTCGACAATTGACATGCTTAGAGTGGGAATCTGGAAACACCCTTTTAATGATTTGTTACCCACTTAATTACCTTCCTAAAGGTACCTTTAATTCGTGATTTGACAGAGTACATTATGATTAATCACGAAGTCAAACCTTAATTACGACGGTTTGACTTTTACTTAATTAACTAAGTTAGAATGGATTAAAGGAGGTTAAGGACACTTACAAGAGTCCTAAGAAGGATTATGGAGCCTAAGAAAATGGGTTGCTGACCAGGGAAGCTCCAGAGAGTCTTGAACCAATGTTCCAAGTGAGCAAGTGCCAAATGATCACACTCAAGTCCCTTATATAGTGAACTAGGAGCCTTAGGATCTTGCCAAGATAGTCTAGGGTAGTTAGGAGATGATCCCAGGTGTCCCTAAAGACCTAAAAACTGCCTAGCAAGCCCATAGATTCGAAATGTTACATTTTAAGTCGGTTAAACAGGTTAAACAGGCAGCTGCCCAAAAGCTGCTGCCAGCGACGGTCTTACGGACCGTAAGCTTGAGGCCTTACGGTCCGTAAGGACCTCTTGCGGACCGTAAGCTAAAGGGATTACGGTCCGTAACCGACCTTACTGAAACAGGTTCAGGTGCCCTCCTTACGGACCGTAAGCCTATGGCTTTGCGGTCCGTAACCGATGGCCAGAGGACAAAAACTTGTGAACTTTTAAGTCTTGACCATGCATTCAACTAACTCCGAAACATGCCTTTTCTTTTCAGTTTGTGGGCCATCTTGACCAGCCATTGCATGCCTAACTTGCTCTTACATGTTCCCCATTCAATTCAACTTATGAGGGCCTTGAAAATTTGACGGAGATTTCCAAGAATGAGTCTTGGATTCTCATAGAAGTTGACCAAGGAATAATTAACTATATTAATTCTTATTTACAAGAATTTCATTTAGATTAGAAGTAGTAACAACCTATAATTCCAAAGTCCTTGATAAAGATGCAACTTTATTTATTTGAGTGCAACCGGTTATCATATGAGATGGTCATTAATTGATCTAAGGATCTTGGGATTTATAAAAATTTTGGGTCGCTCAGAGGTGATTTAATAACGTGTCGCCCTTGGGTCGTTCAGAGGTATTTTAAATAACATGACGCCCTTTTTATTGGAAATCCTACCACACATCTTTTTATTTAATCCGGTTTCCTTGACACGTCTGTCACACATGACACGTGTCTTTATTCTAATGGACAGGAATTTTCAAGGTGTTACATCTTGCTAGCCATGCAGGATCATAATATCTTTCACTTAAACTTATTGTCATAATATAGCCTGTGTCAAGTGAGGAGACATTGGAATGAGTTAACACAAATCTTTTAGGTATGGATGATATTCGATTATAGTTTACTAACCCATGAAAACAAGTTTGATTAGTCTTGTAGATGTTGGGAATGTAACACAACATAGTCGTGGATATAGATCGTATGATATTTGTTTTCGATGAGAGGCACCAAAAGTGTTATATGAAGATCATACAATATTGCTCAACATAAGGGATTGTATTTCAAGGGATCAAGCGGCATTTCATTGGCTACAAAGCTTTGAGCAAATTTCATGGAAGATCGACACACGTTACTTAAAAGGCTATATATTCAAATGAGGAGGAGTATCATACTAGTTGCACTCTTTTTCCCTTCACTAAGTTTTATCCCACTAAGTTTTCTTAGTAAGGTTTTTAGTGACGCAACACTATCAGGGGGAGACAATACGCAATGCACTCTTTTTTCCCTTAGCTATGGTTTTGTCCCAATGGGTTTTCCTAGCAAGGTTTTAACAAGGCAGCATCTCAAAGCGTATTAAATTGATAACAAAGGGGGAGTGTTACGAATATATTTATTATTCTTGTGGTTATCAACATCTAAAATAGATTAGACTTGTTCCACAAGTTTTCATATCTTATATATACCCTCTTGTACATCTTCTAATATACACTCATTATTAACTTCACTATCATAACATTCTAATGGTTAATCCCATTATCAACTTGGCTATCATAGCACTTCTGATGATCGATCCCATTATTAACATGACCGTTATTACAAATTTCTCAATTATGTCCATGATCACGACATTTTTAATGATCGTTATATAATCACATTCAATTCAAGGAATGAAGTAGAAACAGAACAAGCTTTATAGCTTTTCATTCTTTACCAGATCACACAAATATGAGATGATTTCAAACTTTTCATTCTCTTTTAATGATATCGCTACTTCAGTAGCATATCTTTCATGTGTGACAAAAAAGTATTTTCATTAAAACTAACCTTCTCTATAACAACCCTCCTGAATATTTTCGACACCCTAAATATGTAACACCCACTCCGTAACCCGGGTGATTGTGCACAATTGATACACTTACAGCGGAAAGAACTAAACTTTCATTAAAACTTATAATAGTCTGAGTACAACACTTTATTTATTTACAAACTTTTGTAACCTAAGAACTCCTTGATCTTCTAAAACTCCACAACTGTCAAGTAGTTCCTATAGCTTTCCTCATGACTCACCTGAGATAAGTATACTCAAAACGACGTCAGATATATACTGGTGAGCTCATACTATACAATTTTTATAAAGACAGACCATAGTTTACATTATACGTATACACAATATGGGCATGTGACCACATTATAGTCAGGTTGGGCCTCATTGAACCTTATAGGTCACATTTGACATGTCACAAACCACCGTACAAGAGACATACTGGTCCTCCAGCTGTGTCCCCCTACGGCCGTCACATAGGTATGAGTGTGTGTCGCTGGACCTTATAAGAACGAAGTGCCTGTAGGTACAACACCTTATTACCCTTCCCAGGGTGACACACCTCATTAAGCATAATAGGATCCCATATACCCCAACTGACACATGCATACTGCAACATTCTCATTATTACCAGTTATGGACGAGTATACTATCACAGTTTAAAAGACAAGTATGATGACTCACCTAATTAGCAATTGCTTAACTGTCGCTAGTACGACTGGGTTATGTCTCAAGGTCCTGACACAATTACATAATCCTAAGTTAGGTAATGGTACACCTAACTAGTCATTATCATGGTTGGATATTGGTTAGCAATGCCTTGTTTAAGCATGGTTGATCAGTCTATGCTTAACTAAGGCTAGGCTACCCAATACCCGCCCCTGACAATAACCCTAGTACCTAAAAATAATACTAACATTACCACTACTACTAATAATAATATTACTACTAATAATAATACTCCTATTAACTACTAAAATTGAATAATAAATAACTAAACATAAACGTAAATGAGAGCATACCTTAAAACTATCTACGACACGTTGATGTAGAGTTTCCCTACTCCTGCTCCTACTCGCGCTCCAAAAGCGACTATTAACAACACCCAACGGGGTATCGTATACTCGGGATTCTCTATACTAGAGCGTTTCCATTAAAGAAACTGGTACCTAAACAAACTACCGAGACTCTTATTTAAAGCAAGCAATCAAGCACCTCAAAATCCTTTCGGGTCAATGTGGGATTCATTTACGTGCCTACCTGCCTGCTAGACCTGCTAGCTTGCTTGCTTATATATATTAATTCAGCTGCTTCACTCGTTTTTCTCGCATAACTTTTAAAATATGATATTTTATAAAACGACGAATATGTCATTAGAACGAGCATATTTTTATCTACGTTTTAACCTAAGTTTCATTAAAAACGGAGTAAGGTAAAAAATAATATATTTAATTATTAATATTAAACGGTCTCATATATTAGCCAAGGCTTGTCAAGATATTTCACCTTTCACACAATCATCTTACTCGTTTAACAATATATGAAATATAAATTACATAATTCATATGTTTATAACCAGTACATTAAGGTTCGGAGTATTACATCCTTCCCTCCTTAAAAAAATTTTGTCCTTGAAATTTGTCATCACTTAAAAAGGTGAGGGTACTTATCTTTCATTATGTTTTCTAATTCCCAGGTAAAGTTGGGTCTATGACGTGCGTTCCACTTGACTTTGACTAACGGGATTTCCTTCTTGCGTAACTTTTTAACCTTCCTATCTTCGATTTGTAGTGGTTCTTCAATGAAGTTGAGTTTGCCGTCAACCTGTACGTCTTCCAGGGCTATTTGTTGGGCTTCGTCTACTAGGCACTTCCTTAAATTTGATCATGAAAAGTATTATGTATTCATGCCAGCTGTTCAGGAAGTTTTAGCAGATAAGCCACTAGTCCTACTTTGCTTGTTACTTCAAACGGCCCAGTGTATCGGGGTTTCAACTTTCCCTTCTTTCAAAACCGAATCACTCCTTTCGGAGGTGATACCTTAAGCATTACTTTATCCCCTAGTTGGAACTCTAGGGGTTTACGCCTCTGATCTGCATAACTCTTTTGTCGATCTTGAGCACTTTTCATCCTTTCTTTTATTTGCTGGATCTTTTCTGTGGTCTCCACAATGATTTCTGGTCCTGATAGTTGACTTTCCCCTACTTCCGTCCAACAGATAGGAGTTCGGCACCTTCTTCCGTATAAAGCTTCATAAGGTGCAGCTTTGATGCTGGCGTGATAGCTATTATTGTAGGCGAATTCGATGAGTGGTAGATGAGTGTCCCAACTTCCACCAAAATCAATTACACAAGCCCGAAGCATATCTTCTAATGTCTGAATAGTCCGTTCACTCTGCCCATTCGTCTGAGGATGATACACAGTGCTTAGATTAAGGTTGGTTCCCAACTCTTGTTGGAAACTTTGCCAGAATTTAGATGTGAAACGACTATCTCTGTCTGATATGATCGATACAGGCACCCCATGTCGTGAGACTATTTCTTTGATGTAAATTTGAGCTAGCTTGTTCATGTTATAGTCCTCACGAATTGGCACGAAGTGTGCAGACTTGGTCAGTCTGTCCATTATTACCCAAATAGTATCATAACCGTGACTTGACCTTGGGAGCTTCGTGATAAAATCCATGGTGATATTCTCCCATTTCCATTCTGGAATCTCTGGTTGTTGCAAGTATCCAGAGGGTTTTTGATGTTCTGCCTTCACCTTAAGGCATGTAAGGCACTTTTCCACATAATGGGCAATAGATCGCTTCATTCCTGGCCACCAATAATCTCTCCTTAAATCCTTATACATCTTGTCACTGCCAGGGTGAATGGAATACTTAGACTTATGAGCTTCCTCTAAGATTGTATCCTGCAGTCCTCCAAAATTAGGAACCCATATCCTATTGTTGAACCTAAGGATATTATCATTTCCCATTGTTAGTAGCTTCAGTCTCCCAATCATTCTTTCTTTTACAATATGATTCTCTTTTAAGGCTTCTTGTTGTATATTCTTAACTTGATCTAAGAGACTAGTTTTAACCTCTATTCTCGTTGCACGAATTCTTATTGGTTGAGGTTTCTCTTTTCTACTTAGAGCATCTGCTACTATGTTTGCCTTACCTGAATGGTATTGGATCCCACAGTCGTAATCACTTAATAACTCCATCCATCGTCTCTGACGCATATTGAGCTCCTTCTGCTCAAATATATGTTTTAAACTTTTATGGTCACTATAGATAGTGCACTTTGTACCGTAAAGATAGTGCCTCCAAATTTTCAATGCGAACACTATGGCACCAAGTTCCAAATCATGGGTTGTGTAGTTCCGTTCATGAATCTTCAACTGTCTAGAGGCGTAGGCAATCACTTTGCCTCTTTGCATGAGTACACATCCCATACCATAGTGAGATGCATCACCGTAGATGGCAAAATCTTTTATTCCCTCAGGAAGTGACAGTATTGGGGCGCTACATAACTTATGCTTTAACGTGTTAAAGGCTTCTTCTTGTTTAGGTCCCCAATTAAACTTAGAGGCTTTCTGGGTTAGTGTGGTTAATGGTGTTACAATCTTTGAGAAGTCTTGAATAAACCTTCTATAGTATCCTGCTAACCCCAGAAATCTTCTGATTTCAGTTGGATTCTTCGGTACTTCCCATTTCTTGATGGCCTCGATCTTTGCAGGGTCAACTTGTATTCCATGTTCATTTATCACGTGGCCTAAGAATTGCACCTCACGTATCCAAAATTCACACTTAGAGAACTTTGCATAGAGTTTCTCTTTCTTGAGCAATTCAAGGACTGCTCTCAGGTGTTGTTCATGTTCTGCCTCATTCTTAGAGTAGATAAGGATACCGTCAATGAAAACGATCACAAACTTATCGAGGTAAGGTTTACAAACCCTGTTCATGAGGTCCATGAACACTGCAGGTGTGTTGGTTAATCCAATGGCATTACCAAAAATTCATAATGACCATACCTAGTCCTGAAGGCAGTCTTAGGTAGTGCAACTTTCACTTGGTGGTATCCAAACCTCAAGTCTATTTTAGAGAAATAGCTTGCCCCTTGTAATTGATCAAACAAGTCGTCGATCCTGGGCAAAGGATATTTATTCTTTATAGTGGCTTTATTCAAGTCTCTATAATCGATGCACATGCGCATCGTCCCATCTTTCTTCTTGACAAACAAGATGGGTGCCCCCCATGGTGACGAACTAGGTTGGATAAACCCCTTGTCAAGCCACTCTTGTAGTTGCTTCTTGAGTTCTTGCATTTCTGTCGGGGCTAGTCTGTACGACGACTTAGCAATCGGTGATGTACCAGGAACTAGGTCAATGCGAAACTCAACCTGTCTATCCGATGGTAGTCCCGGGAGCTCGTCGGGAAACACTTCGGGGTATTCTCGTACTATTGGCACGTCCTCGACCTTCTGCTTTTCTGTAGTGTTTACGACATATGCTAAAAAAGGCAACATACCCTTTCCTTAGGCATTTATGTGCTTGTGCTATCGTGATGAGGTTCTTAGTCTTATCAGTGCGGTCTCCCGATACAGTTAGTTGTTTGCCGTTGGGTAATCGGAGTCGGACGATCCTTTTGTCACATATAACTTCCGCATCATATGGTGTCAACCAGTCCATTCCAATGACTATGTCGAATTCTCCAAGTTCCATAGGCATTAGGTCTATAGGGATAACATGGTTGTAAGCTTATTTTACAATTCTTAACTATGTCAACTATCTCTCTTTGACTTCCATCAGCCATTTCTACTGTAAAGGCATGATCTAGGTTTTGGGACGCCTGGTTCAAGTAAGGTCTAAAGGTAGTCGACACTAGACTTCTATTTGCACCGGTATCAAATAACACACGCGTATATACATCATTTACGAGATACGTACCCGTGATAACGTCTGTATTGGTCTTGGCTTCTTCCGTGGTGAGTACAAATGCACGCCCTTTTGGCTGATTTGGTTGTGTCCTATCATTTCTTTTGAGTTCGGGACATTCAGATCTCATGTGGTTAGGGTCTCCACATTTGAAACACTTCTTCTTTTCCTTGCATTCTTGAAGAGCATGACCCGTCTTTTTACAATTTGGACAAGGAAAACAACATTCCCCCGTATGAAAGCGTTTGCAAATTTGACATTGAGGAAATGTTTTAGGCCTTTTAAAGTTGTTATTCCGGGTGTCCCCCTTTCTTTCTTCCCACTTCCTTTTTGGTGCGGGAGATTCAGCCTGCCGCAGATGCATCTCGGCAGCCATGACGGCGCCAGCCTCAACAGTTTCTGCAAAAGTCTTGGGGGATATGGATTTGATAAACACCCTCATTTCAGAGGGTAGACCCCAAATAAACCTATTGATCAGTTGTTCCTCGGTCAATGCTAAATAAGAAACCAGTCGAGATATGTCGTTGAAACGAGAAACATACTCTCGATAGGTTTTATTTCCCATTTTTAACTGAAAGAATTCCACTTCTAGTTGCTCAGTCTCACTAGGAGGACAATACTTAGCAAGAAACTTATGAATAAACTCCTCCCACTTCATCTCCTTAACCTTTTCTTTTCCATCTGTTCGGACCACAATGTTCCACTAGTGAAGGGTTTCAGCTTCAAACATATGTACGACGAACCGTACTTTGTTGCGGTCATCACACTCACATATGTCTAATACTGACTCCATTCTGTTGAGCCAGTCTTGAGCTTCTAGTGCTCCCTTTCTTCCGTCAAAGGATTGAGGTTTACAGGACATGAAGTGCTTATAAGTACATTCCTTTGATTTGGAATATTCACCTTTTCCTTCTAGTGGCATGGTTGCAATAGTGTTTTTCCTTTCGCCCATTCCTTTCCTTTGTACTGGCGTGGAGGCAGCTGAGCTTTCTTCAGTTCGTTCTCTAGATTGGTTAACATTACCGGTTTGTGCATTCGTTATTACCTTAGCCGCTTCCACGGCTATATTGTGGATATCCTCAGTATTTAGACGCATGCTTGTACTAGACCGGGATCTGACACTGTGAGAGGGAGTTCGAGTCCTATAAGAGCCTTTCTTTCTCCTTCTATTATTCTGATTATTTCTAGACCCTTGTTCATATCTATGTTCAGACATTGTCTCCTTCCTATAGGAATATGAGTATAAAGAGTTACTAATATGTATGGTACATCATTATAATATAACAACTATATACATCACATAGAGATATATATATACGTATATATATATATATAACACATAAAAAGGCACAACATAGTTTACTTCTTCTAGCGTCACTCAATTGACTATGCAAGTACTTTTCTTGAGAACATGTTATTTGGCCTAGTCTGGGTGTGCTATTAATCTTTAGAGAACTACTGGTTAAAGCTTAGGCATTCCTGCAATACCTAATTCGCTAAAACCTCGGGCTCTGATACCAACTGTAACACCCACCCCGTAACCCGGGTGATTGTGCACAATTGATACACTTACAGCAGAAAGAACTAAACTTTCATTAAAACTTATAATAGTCTGAGTACAACACTTTATTTATTTACAAACTTTTGTCAACTAAGAACTCCTTGATCTTCTAAAACTCCACAACTGTCAAGTAGTTCCTATAGCTTTCCTCATGACTCACCTGATATAAGTATACTCAAAACGACGTCAGATATATACTGGTGAGCTCATACTATACAATTTTTATAAAGACAGACCACAGTTTACATTATATGCATACACAATATGGGCATGTGACCACATTATAGTCAGGTTGGGCCTCATTGAACCTTATAGGTCACATTTGACTTGTCACAAACCACCGTACAAGAGACATACTGGTCCTCCAGCTGTGTCCCCCTACGGCCGTCACATAGGTATGAGTGTGTGTCGCTGGACCTTATAAGCACGAAGTGCCTGTGGGTACAACACCTTATTACCCTTCCCAGAGTGACACACTTCATTAAGCATAATAGGATCCAATATACCCCTACTGACACATGCATACTGTCACGACTCCCGACCCTACCCTGGACGGAGTTGGGGGCCGCGGGCAGATTTCAGTGGTACCCGTGGTATTTAATTTATGCGACAGCGGAAGTCTTTTTACAACAGGATCTTTTCACCGGAAAATGCTCGTTTAATATATTACACAAAGTTTAAGGGATGAATCCCATAATTTACAATAAGTTGATTTCACACAGAAATCTTTATTTTCCAAAACATGTTTTATTCATTTATTTACACTGAGCCACTTCTCTGAGCTTGATAGTGCTTTACTGCACTTTTCCTGGATCACACAGATCACCTGAAACATGTTTGAAAAAGGTTTTGTCAGCGGGGAAATACTGAGTGAATCATTCCATTTTCTAAAACGACCTGTTAGTTATAAATTACAGTATTAAGGGGAATTACAATGTTTTTATCAACCAATTATCAAGAATGGGTATTTGTCACTCGACCGGATCTGTGACTGTGGTCATATCACTATTGGGTCCCGTCGCCCCAAATAGTGACGTTTAACTCACATAGAGTAATACTCACTCACATAGAGTGATAAAATAGTAATGTGCACGATACCCCACATACCAGCTGTAATTTGGTGATTACAAAGACTTAATCCCTGTAATTATAACTTTTGAAAATAACTTGGAGTATTGTAATACTTACTCACAAACTGTGAGAAAACAGTTAAAAAGAAGAATGACTCACATTGCAGATTAACGAGCAATAGATAAGCCTACTGATTAGCCTTGATTACACCTAGTTTAACACAATGCACACACAGACAGGTTAGTAACTAATACAGCAGTTACGTCAATTCACGAGATTAAACCCTCACAACGATTAATCAGTGCAATACTCGATAATTCAATCCGATTCACAACGAATAACAGAGTATAGTCCGAATTCGAACAGCACTCAAATATTCAAGTCGAAATCACGACGAATAATCAAAGTACAAGCTCAATTGAGCAGCACCCGGACTATCGTTGGATAGTTATAATCGATCGGACGTTGAATCGTAATAGCGATCGAGTTATTACCCTGATTGTGGCAGCAACTCGTGATTAGTGTGTGTTTAATTGTGATATAACAGTCTTAACTCGACGTACAATTCGAGTTTGAACGTCGAACGAACACTCAATTGCATGAAACAGACTGTCCTATTTATACCTGAAATTGGACTCCCCCGCGTGTCGCGGAAGAAGTCGTGACCCCTGTCGCGACTCGCCTGGGAAACCTATCTAGCCTAGAGTAGCCTTGTTGTGGGTATAGGCCTGCTGAGTTGGTTTCGACTGAAACTTAGCTCCCACGTAAAATTCGTTAAGATATTACCAACTAGGGTTTATCCCCCCTGAGTTTTAGGGGCCCTGATCCTGATTCCGATTGTTATGAAAATTTTAGGGTTAGTGCAAAATTACTTGGGTGTCTCAATTAGAGTTTTCTTATTGACTAATTATTGTCCTAATTATTGATTTTAGTGGCAGTTGTTACATCCTCCCCACCTTGAGAAAAATCTCGTCCTCGAGATTTACTGAAATAGATGAGGGTACTTTCGCTTCATTTCTGATTCCAGTTCCCAAGTGTACTCTGGTCCTCTCTTGGATTCCCATTTGACTTTTACTAGCACTAGTCGTTTGTGCTTGAGAAACTTGATCTTCCGGTCTTCTATTTGTAGGGGTTTCTCTACGAATTTCAGCTTTTCATTTACCTCTATATCTTGAAGAGGTACTACTAGGGATTCGTCTGATAAACATTTCTTGAGATTGGATACATGAAATACATCATGTACTCCAGCTAACTCTTCTGGTAGTTGTAAACGATAAGCTACTGGTCCTATTCGTTGAATCACAGGGAATGGTCCAACGTATCTTGGACTTAGCTTTCCTTTCTTACCGAATCGTACTATACCTTTCCAAGGAGAAACTTTTAAAAGTACTTTATCTCCAACTTGGAATTCTAAAGGCTTACGACGATTGTCTGCATAGCTCTTCTGACGATCTCGAGCCGTTTTCAATCTTTCCTTGATCTGAGTTATCTTAGAAAAATCTTTGATAAATCGTCTATATATCCAGCTAAGCCTAGAAAACTTCTTATCTCCATTGCTGTTTGTGGAACTTTCCATTTCGTAATGGCTTCTATCTTAGCAGGATCTACATGGATACCTTCGTGATTTACCACATGTCCTAAGAATTGTACTTCTTGCAACCAAAATTCGCATTTCGAGAATTTGGCATAAAGTTTTTCTTTTCTTAACAATGTTAAGAGAACATGTAAATGCTCACAATGTTCCTTTTGACTTTTGGAGTAAATAAGTATATCGTCGATGAAAACGATTACAAATTTGTCCAAGTATGGTTTACAGATTCGATTCATCATGTCCATGAATGCTGTTGGGGCATTCGTTAACCCAAAGGGCATGACTGTAAACTCATAATGACCATACCTAGTTCTGAAAGCAGTTTTCGGTATATCTTCTTCTTGCACTTTCAACTGGTGGTATCCGGATCTTAAATCTATCTTTGAGAAGTACCTAGCTCCTTGTAATTGATCAAAAAGATCATCAATCCTAGGTAATGGGTATCGATTCTTAATCGTAACCTTATTCAATTCTCTATAATCGATACACATTCTCATCGATCCATCTTTCTTTTTCACAAACAACACTGGTGCACCCCAAGGGGATGAACTAGGTTGTATGAATCCTTTGCTTAATAATTCATCTAATTGCTTTTTCAGTTCTAGCATTTCGGTAGGTGCTAATCTATATGGTGCTTTAGCTATTGGTGCAGTACCTGGAATTAAATGAATTCTAAATTCTACTTCTCTATCAGGTGGTAGTCCAGGTAATTCTTCTGGAAAAATATCTGGGTATTCTGACACTACCGGGATATCCTAAAGTTCTTTCCTTAGTGTTAACGATTACTGAAATCATATACACCATCTCCTGCTTTCTTGAATAACTAGCCAATTTCATTACTGAAATGAATTTCAGTGGCTTTCGAGGTTTATCTCCAGTAATTAAAATTACTTCTCCGGAAGGTGTTTGAATTTCTACAGCATTTTTATCACATAGGATTCGAGCATGGTTGGCTATTAACCAATCCATTCCTAACACTACATCGAATCCGGCTAAATTCATTGGCAACAGATTTGCAGAAAACTTATGACCTAATAATTCTATTTTTCCTTCTTGCCAGACTTTATTTATTTTTACAGAATTTCCTTCTGCGGTTTCGACTGAAAAGATCTGCCTAAGAGGGGTTAAAGGTAACTTAAGATCTTGACAAAATGAAGTATTTATAAAACTTTGGTTTGCACCAGAGTCAAATAATACTTTTGCAAACACGTCGTGGACTAGGAACGTACCAGCTATCACATCTGGAATGAGTTCGGCCTCTTGAGTGGTTAGCTGGAATGCTCGCGCATTTCTCTTTACTGCTCCCTCAGCTGGTTTGACTTGGTTGGCTACAGGTTTAGCTAATTTAGGACATTCAAATTGGAAATGACCTCTTTCTCTGCAATTATAACAAATTCTTGTTTTCTTCTGGCAGTCTTCTTCCCTATGTCCCTTGGTCTTGCAAAAATTGCAAACCATATTGCATTGTCCATAATGCTTCTTTTTGCAAGTTTTGCAGAAGGGAGATGATGAGGATTGCCCTGTTCCTCTTTTCTTGGTATTACCCACACGAAATCCTTGGGTAATCTTTTGAGCTAATTCCTTCTTGCGATCTTCCTCTCTTGTGCGTACCAATTCATCTGTTAGGGTGTTAGCTAATTCTACAACATCGTCAATAGTACGAGGTCTCGCAGCTTTAACGATGTTACGGATTTCACTAATTAACCCCCAGATGTAACGGGAAATAAGTACCGGTTCTGGCGAAGCCAGGGTTGGTACTACCCTTGCGTATTCAAAGAATGTCGAAGTATAGCCCCGACAATCTACCCTTGTCATACGGTGACTGAGGAATTTGTTTGACATTTGGTCTTTTTCATATTCAGGACAGAATTTTCTTTCTACAAGATTCTTAAATTCTTCCCAACTCATAGCATAGGCTATCCTTCTCCCTTTTGCCTGGAGGACCGTGTTCCACCATTCTAGTGTTCCTTCCTTGAACAGATTTGATGCATACATCACTTGATCCTCTTCGGCACATTTGCTTATTGCAATTACTGCCTCGGTTTTCTCTAACCAACGCAGTGTTGCAGTTGCCCCTTCATTACCTGCAAATTCTGCGGGTTTGCAAGCAAGAAATTCTTTGTAAGTGCAACCAGGCGTTGCAGCTTTTATTCTCTTACGGAGTGGGGCCTGTTGCGGATCATGATCGTCATGATTGCCGCCTCCATTTATGCTGTTACTGCCGTTATCTTCTGGAATACGTTTACTAGGAATTAATTGTGGTTCGGCAGGTTTCTGAACAGCAGCCACAATTTCTGGAATAGCATGGGCTATTCCTTGGGCGATAAAGTGCTCAATATCTTGTCGGGTGATATATTGATCTTCTGGTTCTTGCTCAGATTGATTTACTTCATTAATTGGTTCATTGTTAGCGTTTTCCATCTGCTAATTAGTAGGAATTTATTAGTGTCTAACTTATTAATAACAATTTAGCACAGATGAATACATAAATTACTACAACATACAAACATAACCAAAATTGTCGATTTCTCGACTTTCATTTTGTTATTGTATATTGTATATGCCTCCGTACACACCATATCTTACAAGGTTTTATTACCCATTTTACAGAATCAGTTTTACTATATTAGTTATAATACAGAAAACTTTTTCCAGCCCTTCCTATCTTTTGGTCCACTGGCAGTTTTAGTAACGACGCTCCCTTTCGTCGTACTTCCAAGAGATCTGCTCCCCTATTTCCCGGATCCTATTCCCGGTGCCTATCAGTTCTTCACCAAACTGACGTAACTCAGCTAAATTTTCATAGCTCATTGGCGGATTAGGGATAGGTTCTGGATCAAACTGTGGGAGAAAACTATAGGGACTATTAATTATATTTTGGAATTGCCAGTCATTAGTCCACCATTCCTCCATTTGGCCTAATGGTCTGGTGTGAACTAGTGGGTCTGGAATAGCTGGTCCTAGGTTTATTGGGAATTGGGCTGTAGCAGGATAAGAGAAAAGATTATCGTTGATAGGCTCTAGAACATCACAATTATCCAGTAGGCGGTCTATTTCGTCCTGGAACGTGATTTCCTCAGACTGTTTAGAGCTTTCTCCGATCTCTATTCCCTTTTGCTTAAGATCTATTCCTATTTCTTTTTCTGGTGGTTTTGAACTTTCTCCAGTTTCTATTTCCTTTCCCTTGTTCATGCTCACAGGATTTTCTATTTTAGGAAGTCTCCTAGTGGCTAGTTTCCTACGGCGTACTTTCCTCCACCCTACGTATCTTCTTTTCTTTTTAGGTTTGGCTTTTTCCAGTGGTGGAGCTTTGAATTCCACAGGTTCTTCTATGTCAGCAATGTAACCAGTAAAGTCGTAAGAGACTTCGATAGGCACTGGATATAAGTTGAGATTCTGGAATGCTTCCGACATCTCATTCATGCTGCATAGTATATATGCAAAATACAAGAATGTAATGTTAAAACTTTGGAACAAAGTTTAACAAACAAGCACTGAAGTTTTTATTGCATACTAATTTATACAAAGGACAACAGAAATAAACACACTAGGACTTTATTTATTTACTGGATTGTGATTTCTCTTACTAGACCCAACTTATCAGATATTTAGAGGTTGGCATTTTCGGCTACAGTAGCTAGCATATAGAGATTTGCCCATTTCTTGTCTATTTTATCTTCCCAAGGTGTATTATTACCGAATTCTTGGACTTCTGGGTTAAACCTAACTCTCTTGGTTCGGGGTTTCTTTTTCTCCTGACTCTTTCTAAGTATCGAATCCCTTTTCTCTGGGGAAAGAGGATTCTCATAGTTTGCCTTGCGGACAAAGATTCCTTCTTCTAAGTTTACTGGGTTTTTAGAAGAAGATGCCACATCTAGTTTGTGGTAGATAGCAGACAGCTTTTTCTTACCCATACTGTAACTAAAAATAACCAGTTAATAAAACATATAATCACCAAATAACAATTAGTAAAATTAAGCATTTGGACAAAATACTTAATTTAGGCTTAATCAGTGGCTCGATCAGTGGCTCAATTTAATTATTAGCTCTGATACCACCTTCTGTCACGACTCCCGACCCTACCCTGGACGGAGTCGGGGGCCGCAGGCAGATTTCAGTGGTACCCGTGGTATTTAATTTATGCGACAGCGGAAGTCTTTTTACAACAGGATCTTTTCACCGGAAAATGCTCGTTTAATATATTACACAAAGTTTAAGGGATGAATCCCATAATTTACAATAAGTTGATTTCACACAGAAATCTTTATTTTCCAAAACATGTTTTATTCATTTATTTACACTGAGCCACTTCTCTGAGCTTGATAGTGCTTTACTGCACTTTTCCTGGATCACACAGATCACCTGAAACATGTTTGAAAAAGGTTTTGTCAGCGGGGAAATACTGAGTGAATCATTCCATTTTCTAAAACGACCTGTTAGTTATAAATTACAGTATTAAGGGGAATTACAATGTTTTTATCAACCAATTATCAAGAATGGGTATTTGTCACTCGACCGGATCTGTGAATGTGGTCATATCACTATTGGGTCCCGTCGCCCCAAATAGTGACGTTTAACTCACATAGAGTAATACTCACTCACATAGAGTGATAAAATAGTAATGTGCACGATACCCCACATACCAGCTGTAATTTGGTGATTACAAAGACTTAATCCCTGTAATTATAACTTTTGAAAATAACTTGGAGTTTTGTAATACTTACTCACAAACTGTGAGAAAACAGTTAAAAAGAAGAATGACTCACATTGCAGATTAACGAGCAATAGATAAGCCTACTGATTAGCCTTGATTACACCTAGTTTAACACAATGCACACACAGACAGGTTAGTAACTAATACAGCAGTTACGTCAATTCACGAGATTAAACCCTCACAACGATTAATCAGTGCAATACTCGATAATTCAATCGGATTCACAACGAATAACAGAGTATAGTCCGAATTCGAACATCACTCAAATATTCAAGTCGAAATCACGATGAATAATCAAAGTACAAGCTCAATTGAGCAGCACCCGGACTATCGTTGGATAATTATAATCGATCGGACGTTGAATCGTAATAGCAATCGAGTTATTACCCTGATTGTGGCAGCAACTCGTGATTAGTGTGTGTTTAATTGTGATATAACAGTCTTAACTCGACGTACAATTCGAGTTTGAACGTCGAACGAACACTCAATTGCATGAAACAGACTGTCCTATTTATACCTGAAATTGGACTCCCCCGCGTGTCGCGGAAGAAGTCGTGACCCCTGTCGCGACTCGCCTGGGAAACCTATCTAGCCTAGAGTAGCCTTGTTGTGGGTATAGGCCTGCTGAGTTGGTTTCGACTGAAACTTAGCTCCCACGTAAAATTCGTTAAGATATTACCAACTAGGGTTTATCCCCCCTGAGTTTTAGGGGCCCTGATCCTGATTCCGATTGTTATGAAAATTTTAGGGTTAGTGCAAAATTACTTGGGTGTCTCAATTAGAGTTTTCTTATTGACTAATTATTGTCCTAATTATTGATTTTAGTGGCAGTTGTTACACATACTGCAGCATTCTCATTATTACCAGTTATGGACGAGTATACTATCACAGTTTAAAAGACAAGTATGATGACTCACCTGATTAGCAATTGCTTAACTGCCGCTAGTACGAATGGGTTATGTCTCAAGGTCCTGACACAATTACATAATCCTAGGTTAGGTAATGGTACACCTAACTAATAATTACCATGGTTGGATATTGGTTAGCACTGCCTTGTTTAAGCATGGTTGATCAGTCTATGCTTAACTAAGGCTAGGCTACCCAATACCCGCCCCTGACAATAACCCTAGTACCTAAAAATACTAACATTACCACTACTACTAATAATAATATTACTACTAATAAAATACTCCTATTAACTACTAAAATTGAATAATAAATAACTAAACATAAACGTAAACGAGAGATACCTTAAAACTATCTACGACACGTTGATGTAGAGTTTCCCTGCTCCTGCTCCTACTCGCGCTCCAAAAGCGACTATTAACACCACCCAACGGGGTATCGTATACTCGGGATTCTCTATACTAGAGCGTTTCCATTAAAGAAACTGGTACCTAAACAAACTACTGAGACTCTTATTTAAAGCAAGCAAGCAAGCACCTCAAAATCCTTTCGGCAATTGACGTGCCTACCTGCCTGCTTGACCTGCTAGCTTGCTTGCTTATATATATTAATTCAGCTGCTTCACTCGTTTTTCTCGCATAACTTTTAAAATATGATATTTTATAAAACGACGAATATGTCATTAGAACGAGCATATTTTTATCTACGTTTTAACCTAAGTTTCATTAAAAACAGAGTAAGGTCAAAAATAATATATTTAATTATGAATATTAAACGGTCTCATATATTAGCCAAGGCTTGTCAAGATATTTCACCTTTCACACAATCATCTTACTCGTTTAACAATATATGAAATATAAATTACATAATTCATATGTTTATAACCAGTACATTAAGGTTCGGGGTATTACAAAATTTAATTAAAATATCCCAATATGTTCTAAAATATACCCCGTATGTGAAAATCAAGCCCCAAATACCCTTATATAATTAAAAATAAAATAAAATCAAGTTTTATGTGTCGCTCGCGGGCCGCGTAGACCATTAGGGTCTCTTACGCGGGGCGCGACAGCTCGGAGTCAGGGCTACACTCGGTGCCGCCACGTGTCAAACGCGTGTTGAAGCTAGTTCGATGACTGGGCCAGGCTAGGGCCTACCCAACCTATTACGCGGGCCGCGTAGCCCTTGGCTACGTCTTACACGGGCCGCGAGGGAAGGCAAAAGGTCGCCTATAAAGGGAGGCTCTCAGCCTTCAGTTTCCGATCGTTCAAGCTCTCTTTCTCTTTCAAAATTTTTGAATAGTAGGCATAATCTTCGGGCATAATACCCCCCTAATTAACGAAGTTCTGCTCCGTTGTAAGTATCATAATCCCGGTTACGTATTAGATACGCTGCCCGATTGATCCAGGGTTCCGTAACGGCTGTCGAGGTTCTGCCCGACGTAGTCGTTGGAATCTCGTCTCGGGGAGGGTATTACTAATGTAAATATTAAGGGTTATTATACTAACACGTGTGCATTTGTGTAAATTATAGATAATCACCAGGAAACCCTTACAGAAAACCTAAGACAGCAATTTGAGTAATCTCCTTTTTGTAAACTGTTTTTACAAAACCTTAAATATTTTACAATGTGATTTAAGCAGTGATTGAGTCTTTGTAGTCTTTAATTACTGACGGTATGTTGGGGTTTTGTATACAAAATGTGGAACACGTTACCATTGGACAAAGAGTTAGCCAATGTGTAATATGACCCACCAGTCAGGATTGACAGTACTGAATGAGTAATTGTGTAGATATAAACATTGTAATCACTCTCAATACTGCAAATCAATAAAACTCTTCTTGATTAAACTGGGATTCACTCACCAGTATTTCCCATTGACAAAATATTTTTAAACGCGTTTCAGGTAACAAAATGTGAAAGCCAATTAGAAGCCAGCTGGACAGCACTGAAGGCTTGGAAAAGTGGCTACAAAAGTTACCTAAATAAAAGAAGATGTTTTATTTCAATAAAATGGAATTTACTCCTATAAATCCGTTTGTAATGAAAACTTGGGTGTTATCCCAACATATTTATTTATATAAAATGTGGTGTTTTACTCTGATAAAATATTTTCTAACTACGGTCCTGATGTAATTTCCGCTGCCAAATTGATAAACACCGATACCACCAATACTGATTCTCGCGGCCGCCCGTTCCCAGGACAGATAGGGGGCGGGGGTTGCGACATTCTCACCGCATAATATAAGTTGAGAAGTAATTACATGATTGAGTCATGTTTACTCGTCTAAAAATTAGTGATCTTCTGTAAATGGATTATGAGATGTAGGGAATATGACACTTGGGTGTCACATCTAACCATATCTATACTTTTTTTAAGAATGATAATGGAACAAATCATATACACTTGCAATAGTGATCATCTTCCAATAAAATCGTTAAACATCATTCTCTATCTGATCAAATAAACTAAGTTACTTTCAAAGCATTGTCACTCCATTAAAAAAACTAATATATGATGAAAGACACCATGAAATTATACGAAATTGATTTATGATAAGATCATATGAAATTAAGTTATATATGTATATATATGAAATTCATAGTAGAATCTTAACTAACTTAACAAATCATGTTGATGCAAATCAAATCTCATATTTATAGCGATTGTAAAGTTTCGACTTTTTATTAAACAAAAACAATGACACCATATTAATTAGTTTAACCAAACGATTAAGAACTTTACAATCAAAGGTTGTGAGTACTATAATTGACCAACTAAAAGCAAAACTCATGGATATTAGAATACAAATTTACTTGTAACTCACTTAGTTTTCTAAATTAACACTAAAACATCACAATCTCTAAATTCAAAGCATGTATCTAGGCAAAATTCGAGTGTGTGTTTGAATGTGTAGATATATAATATATAAAAGAAACTAATAATCAACTTTTAATAGTAAACTAATATGATTTTAACCTCTATTTGGAACTCCATATACTTCTATAGTCCAATCAAAATATCTTTTATATGTTATAAAAGTAACACATCATAATATATGTATTTTCTTAAAAAAAGATATGGTTATAATAATCCAAACTTTTAGTTACCGATGATAAGTCAATATCATAATTATGGAATATATACGTAACATTATATATGAAATTTACTAAAATAAAATAAGATATAGTTTGTCTAAAATTATAACCGAGGGATTAAAATAAACCAATGATTTATACCAAAATAACTATCTCAACTAATTTGTAACAAAATAACTATGGAGTTATACTATCTATACTATATAATAAAAGAAACCTGTTTGAGGACACATGTCACTTCCTCATGCCCTCTCTAATAAAAGATAATTAATTTACCAACGAAAACAATCATGTTTTGTAATTGGTTAATCTAAATAATTAATTCATATGTTACAACCAATCCTAAAACTTTAAGTTAGAATTTTTCGGATGAATTTTATCTCTTTAATATTTTTTACTCTTTCTATATTTTTATTCCCTATCTTTGCTTTATAACTATTAATGAATAATAATAATGTGTTCGGATTGATTAAATTAAATTTAATATGCCAATTGTGAGTATTACAATGATAATAAAATAAACATATATAATGTAAAAATATAAGCGAACATATTTTTCCATGTTTAACCACTGTTGTTTTATTAGTTATATATATTAAACTATTACCGGACTCATAACAATTAACATGTATGAGTTTATATGGACTCTTTTTTATTTCGAAAATTGTGTAATTTATAATTCTATATTCATTTCATAATAATCTTAATTTTATAGACAAAGTTATGCAAGTAATATTCATTGTTTACATATAGGAAAATTCTAATTTTATAATCAAAGTTGTGTCATCTTTTCAAAGATTTTTATTTTAATTTTAACAAAACCTATTAAAAATTAAGATCTTTTAGGGGAAAATTTGACAACTTTTAAAATGATTTTTTTTTAGAAAGAGGGTATGACATGTAATAAGAGGGTATGTTTAACTCACCCCCAATGACAATTATTATTACTTTTCCATGTTTAACCACTTTTGTTTTTATTTCCGAGTAAAGAAACGATACGAGAATTTTCTGATAAGCTGCAACGACTCTACATCGCTTTTGGTTATGCACATGAAGGAGGAGGAGATGATGACTTCAATATATTCGAGTAATCAGTTATTGGGTCTTGACCTCTTGTGGCCTTCATTTAACTTGAAGCAAATTTACCGTGTAATATTAATGGTATTAGAAAATGTTTTTAGGGCCTTTTTACCTTGATTGTTACTTATAGTATTAAAATAAATAGGTGGTAAATGTTTAAAAAATAAACTTAACTAAATTTATAATTGCCACGTGAATGTTCATTTTCTTAAATACATATCTTGACAATTCCATATGTTAACAAATTACATTATACTTTATTCAATTATTATTTAACCATGCAATGCATATATTTTTTAAAACATTATTTTTTTTTATTATTAATCATATAACATTACATTTATATTAACTCATTTATGTCAATCTAGCATATAAATATCTTCGTCTTTGTTTTGCATTTACAAGAAATATTTATTATATAGTTTAAATTGTTCAACCCGTGTAATACACGGGGAACTAACCTAGTTAAATATAAACTAAATTATGTATATATATTTGTTAACAAAATATATGTTTTGATGGGTTGGGCTGAAAAGCCTACGACTGTTAATTCAAAAGAAAACATTGAAATTCATAATCGTATATTGAAAATTGATTACTTATCACAAATACTTGCTACTAGTTTACAAAGCTTTACAATTTTCAAAGTTTTAAATTACAATTAAATCAAAGCTTTACAATATTTTGTTGTCCGTTTTTTTTACCGATTAAGTAAGTGTAGGTTATACGGAATTTCCGGTGAAGTCACATAATTCATAAAAATTAAAACTAGCAAAAAGAATTATAACCTTTATACTATCTAGAAATCGTAAATATTTAATATGTAAATTAATCGATTCGCTTTTAGTTATATAAATTTCAAGTTTAGCATACTTGTACGAAACATATTCAATTAGGAAAAAGTCATAAATTATTACCTTCATTGTTGAATAAAAAGAAACATACCAGAGATAAAGAACTTGGATGATCAGAGCAGTTTATCACCGAATCTCGATCTAGGTGTTGACTCTTTTGCACAGCAGTAATTCCATCGTCCGATGATACGGTGGTGGCTCGTAGCAGTGCAATATCGTCGGCAGTGACTCGAACTGAGATAAGAGATATCAATTATGATCGAGACGATCGTGCTAATAAATATATTCATAACAAATATATTTTAGGTGTTGATAATCACAAGAATAATAAATATATTCATAACAAATATACATATTCATAATTTTATATTTTTATTTTTAAATAAAAAGTAAATAAACAATTAATGTTAAATGTTAAATGCCGTTTTACCAAATTTGTATTTTAGTAAAAACATAACATGTGAGATAACCACATCTGATATTTGATATTATTCCATATATAAGTTTGCAACTTTTTTGTGCATTAGGTCATATGTACTGGGGCGCGAGAGATGAACATAGCGCCATTATGGCGCCTTGCACACCGCCCCCCCCGGCGCCATGTGTGAAAAATTTTGGGCAGCGCGAAATGTATAGCGGCGCGAGAAGGTGGGGATTTGTTCTCCATTTTCCACTTTGGTCCCTGCATTTTACAATTTGGTCCCTGCATTAAAACACTTTGGTCCCTGCATTTTACACTTTGGTCCCTGCATTTTACACTTTGGTTATGATGAGGTAGGGCTTTATGACTACGGCGTCAAGCCCCATAAAGCCCCGGGGTGACGTGGCATGCCACATGGCGCATAACGCCCCTTTGGGGGCTTTATGACTACACATGGTCTTATCAATTATACATTGTGTTTTGGGGCTTTTTCAAAAAAAAAAAAAAAAAAAGGATTTTTTAGTTTTAAACCAAAGGTTTTTACTTTTTACAATTTTAACCCTACATAATTTGTTTTTTTAACTTTAACCCCAAACTTTTCATTATTTGCAATTTAACTTCACAACTTTTGTCACTTATACTTTTCATCTTTCGCAAATTTTCGTTTTACGTATAATTCTAAATTTTTCGAGTTAACACGACGCAACGTGCATGTGTGGTTCAACATTTTTACCTCTATTTTTTCATGTTTGACAGGTTCGTCGCAACACGCATATCCTAGGTCGAGTCAGTGTTGGTGGTCGATGACGGTTGTGTGACATTAGTATTATTTGACACCGTTTTACGCCCCGCCGCAACGCGGGGTGTGCTTTGAGGGGTTTTCAAAGAAAAATGGTTATGCATATGGTTGTCGTAACGTTGGCTTTGGAGGTTTTCCAAAATAATTGATTTTTTTTTACTTTTCACCCAAAAGTATTTCATAAATTACTTTTAACTCAAAACTATTTTTTTTTACTTTTAACCCAAAACTTTTTATCTTTTGCAATCTATACTCATAACTTTTTTACTTTCAACCTTGGTCCTTTATAATTTTAATTTTCCGCAAATTTTTCGCTTTATGGTTGGTTCTAAATTTTGTGACTTAATACATCGCAACGTGCGTATTTGGTTTAACGTTTTTACGTTTCGTTCTAAATTTTGCGAGTTAACACGACGCAACGTGCGTGTGTGGGTGAACGTTTTTACATTGTCTATTTTTTCCCCGTTTGACAGGTTTAACATAACGTGCGGGTCCTAGATTGACTTAGTTATAACTAAAGAATCCCCGCCGCATTGCGGCGGGGTCGCAATCCTAGTTATTAAATAATTAATTAATTAACTCTATAACAATTTGAAAGTTCGATTAGGAAGTTTGATGAACAGTATATATATTATTTTAAATATTGTAATTATAAAAAAAGGAGGGAGATAGAGGAGTAGATTCAGAATAATCACTCCACTCCAATTTGAAAGTTCGATGAACAGTTAATATATATTATTTTAAATATTGAAATTACAAGTATGCCTTTAATTATAAAATTGGGGCCAAATCAATTTACGATTTTATCCCGCTTTAAAATAATTATTTTGCAGTCAGTTTAAAATTACGTTTTTATCCCAGTTCAAAATAAAATTATGCTTTTGTCCCTAGTGAAAAATTACACTTTTGCCCTCGGTTCAAAATTACGGTTTTGCGCCGTTTAAATTTACATTTTCGCCATTAGTTTTGTTTTCTTCCTCTCAGGTAGGTTACGATTTTGCCCTCAATTTAAATTTACATTTTTGTCATCGCTTTTGTTTGCTTTCCCGATCAAATTACGATTTTGCCCCCAATGTATAACTATAGACACAAGATGAGGGAATAGTGCCAGACAGCTGCCTGGAACTCCCCCATTGGCTCCAATTTTCGATTTTATCCCCGATTTAAAGTTACAATTTTGACATCAGTTCAAAATTACGTTTTTACCCCCGGTTCAAAATAAAATTATGATTTTGCTCACAACTAAAAATTACAATTTTGCTCTCAGTTCAAAATTATGATTTTGCATCGTTTAAATTTAAAGTTTTGCAATTAGTTTTGTTTTTCTCCTCCCAGCCAAATTACGATTTTCCCCTCAATTTAAATTTACATTTTTTCCATCGTTTTTTTTTTTTTTGCTTTGTTGTTTCTTTTTTTTTGTCCTTTTCTGCTTTATGTATATATTATAGTTATTATTGCGCGAAACTATTAAAAAAACTTTCACAATTCAATTGGTTGTATGAATATTCAAATATAGTGAGTATCTCGGGTTCGAAGTCCTTCATGGGAAAGAAAAGTTTTTATTAGTTGGTGCCAAATAAAAGTTTGAATAAATTGTTTTATTTATTATTTTTTTTCATTGTCTATTATTCTTAATAATATTTTCCGTGATTTATTCTTTCTTCTTTTTTCACTTTTATATTGTTTTCTCTACTTCTAAATTTGTAATTTTATAACCAACCGGTATGGTACTGATATTTACGGATAAAACACCGGTAAGTAACGTACCGAACAGGTACCGTGCTCATCCCGTTACAAAACGAAACAAATCAATAACTTCGAATTCCCCGCCGCGTAGCGCGGGGAATTTCACTAGTTTCTTTACATTTTTTAAAGTCTGTATACTTTTTCAACACCGTTTATGCTTTTCACAAATATTTATCCAACACTTCCACTTTCACATCTGCTAGTTACCAATACTTTTGAAAATTTAAAGTTAAAAGTCTAAATCACTTTAATCAAACATCCAGGATGAGGTTAGTACTTTAATCAAACATCCAGGATGAGGTTTGTGTGGAGAGTATTAGATACGTATAGTAATCTAATATTGTTTTGTTTTGTTAGTTGTTTTCGTTTTGTTTTCCTCCGTTTATCTTGAGTTTTACAGCTTTACTGACCCGTTTCTGTATTTCATAAAATTTCTGTAGCTAAAAAAAAAAAAAAAATTCAATTGATGCCGTGTCAAACATACTTTGCACGAGTTCCATTCCAACAGAACTGATTTATATTATCCACGTACGAAAACACTACCATATTTCATTCCGAGTTACGTATATAGGTTAATAACATTTCTTCCACCATGACTTGTTATACGTGTTATCTCTAAACAATTTAACCAAAAGCTCTAGATCCCAAAGCTTGGTTATGAGCCATAATCACAAATTCTAGAATGAGATGAATACTTTTAGAACAGTTGAGTGACATCAGAGAATGTTTACATATATACATACATACATATATATATATATATATATAGTGTGAGGTTCATTGGGGAACACTTAAAAAATGGGGAACAGCGGGGAACCGACTCAAACGAACTCCGATTGGACTCATTTCAGTTGCGTTGGAACCGGCTCGTCGAACCCTAACTAGGATCTTTTAACCCTGAACCCTAAATCATAACCCCTAAACCCTAAATATATTAGGGTTTGGCTTTTAGGGTTTTTCTTTAGGGTTTAGCTTTAGGGTTTAGCTTTAGGGTATAGATTTAGTGTTTAGGGGTTAGCTTTAGGGTTTAGGGTTTAGCTTTAGGGTTTAGCTTTAGGGTTTAGCCTTTAGGGTTTAGTTTTTAGGGTTTATGGTTTAGATTGTACGGTTTATCTTAGGTTTTAGCCTTATTTTTTTAGCTTTAGGGTTTAGAGTTTAGGAGTTAGGATTTAGGGTTTAGGGTTAAAAGATCTTAGTTAGGGTTCGACGAGCCGGTTCCAACGTCGCTGGAATGAGTCCAATCGGAGTTCGTTTGAGCCGGTTCCCCGCTGTTCCCCAATTTTTAAGTGTTCCCCAATGAACCTTCCCCTTATATATATATATATAGGGATCCGCTAGAATGAGAACCACCTCGAGTTGTAAGAACCGCGAGAACTACACCCCACGGAGCGCCGTTCGCCATGATTTTTTTTTTTACAAGTAGATGTGTATATTATAAACACAGCCGTAAAAAATCATGGCGAACGGCGCTCCTTGGGGTGTAGTTTTTTACACCATAAGTTTGGTGAAAAAAAAAAGAAAAAAGAAAAAAAAATTAAAAAACACCAAACTTGTGGTGTAAAAAACTACACCCCACGGAGCGCCGTTCGCCATGATTTTTTACGGCTGTGTTTATAATACACACATCTACTTGTAAAAAAAAATTATGACGAACGGCGCTCCGTGGGGTGTAGTTCTCGCGGTTCTTACAACTCGGGGTGGTTCTCATTCTAGCAGCCCCCTATATATATATATATATAGGGGTTTGTTTGATATGAGATAATTGAATGGACGAGGTAATGGAATGCATCATTATCATTCCATGTCTTGTTTGGTTACCATGTGAGAATGAAACAAATCATTACTTTGTGTTGTTAGGTAGGCAAGAAAAGAGCTTAGACGAAGGAATAAAATCAGTGGTGAGTGGTGATCGGTGGCGGTGATGGTGGGTGACGGAGGTGGTGGGTGGTGACGGGGTGGGTGGTGGCGACAATGGCGGTGGCTGGTAGTGGCGATGGTCAATGGTGGGTAGCGGTGGTAGGTGGGTGGCGGCGACGACGGTGGGTGTTGGGTGGTGAACAAGGGTGGTGGCGACGGTAATCGGTTGTGGTGTTGTTAATGAAGAGTTAATGAGGAATGCAATGAAAAGAACACAGGGACGGATGAAATGATTTTGAAGAAATGAAATGTGTTATGTAATGAGAAATTCCATTCCATTGACCAATTACAATGGTTCATTTCATTTTGCCACTCACACTACCTAAGAGTTGAGGGTTTTTTTTTTTTTTTTTTTTTTTTGAACGGCATTGAGGGTATTTATACCACCCATACCTTTCTTACTGCGTGTTATCTCTCATCGATCTCAACGTCACCTTGGATTCCACTAGTTTCAGACATTTCTTACCATAAGTGGGAGTGTACATATTTACCACAACGTAATTGATGGCCCACATAAAGAGATAGATAGAGATGAGCAATATTTTAAAAGCGGTATTATCTGTTGAACCCGCTATCAAAGACATCATCAGTTCGATAGAGCCCGATCTAATTAGGGTACCTGTTTAGTTTTCGAACTACCGAAAAATCTGGTATTACCGGTGCATACCGATGAACCAATTTATTATAATTATAGGTAACTAAAACTTCTTATTTTATATCGTAGGAAATGAAAATAGTTATGGACTTGTTGATGAAGATGGCGATGATAGCGAATTTCGTATTTAAGCCATCGTAAACCTGATGCATTCAACACCTCAATACCATAAACATATTCTAGACTTTTATTTAAAAGACTAAATTACATTACAATTTATATCATTTATGAACCTCGAAAATATGGATCAAGTCCTAAAAAGTTTTACTTTCATTACGTGTCTTTTTTTAGTAGTTTGTTACTTATCATTTCCACTAACTGGGTTAGAAAATCCCAGTTAAATTAGGTCATATGCAAGGTATATGAAAATATGGTCTTTTTACCCATATGTATATATAAAATATTGCTTATGTATCACTAAATTCAGTCTTTATATATATATACACATTTTTCATTTTTACTCTCATGTACTTTGTACATGACATGACTTAACTGAGACTTTCTAATTCAGTTAGTGGAAAGAACAAGACATGTAGCGAACTACTAAAAAATGACACATATAAATGACTTAGATCCATAGTTTTAGGGTTCATAAAGGACAAAATTGTAATTTAGTCTATTTAAAAATACTTTGTTGTAAAATTGATTTTTGATTATGAAATTATGTAGTTTTGGATTAAATTTTGAGTTGAAGTCCTATTTTTATTGAATTATTGGGTTTGGAATGGCCTTTTTCTTTATTATTTATCGTAAATGAGTGAAGCATTATACATAGTATGCCCGTCCCCCATCAGTTTTTTGAGCTTAACCCAGTACGATATAAAATCCAATTTTTAAAACAGTCGTGAAGGGAGAGAGATAGGGGGATGGTCTTCCAGACCACCGTGAAAAGACAACACTATGAGCAACAAACTCTGCACCTCTTTTGTCAATTTGATGTGACTGATACCACATAAGAATAAGAGGGGGCAATGTTACACTCTTTACGAGTTACCACCTTGCCACTTAGACCATACGATATGGGAGTGGAGGTTAGTACACACCCACAAAACCACCCCGTGCTTGCCATTTTCCAAGGCGTTGTGTGTGGGGTTGGGGATTCTTCACCGGTGTGAAGGGCAATTTGGTTGGTGATGTGGCGCGAGTTGATTTGTGATTTGTAGTAAGAGGTTTTTCATTGGTTAGTTTTTTTTAACACTAGGTGGGACCTTTTCCATGCCCAACACCATCTCGTGTTTTTCTACCACTTTCTCTTGCTTACGTAACAGCCATATGACGTTTAACGCTCTCTCTTTATGCCCCTTCGCACCGAATGATATTAGAATCATTTTGATACCAAATTGGGTTTGTTGACTCCATACAGTGGAATAAACTTCAAATTTTGTTTTATGCATACGAGTCGGTGCAATAATATCATTTCATAAATGTGCATGCACACACACCATCTCATAATTGGTGTTTAAGTTCGTGTGCTTGCTCACACATAGCTTATTATCAATTATCTGGTTTTGCTCATCATTTATCACCTGTTAGAATTCAGTTTTTTTTTAAGGGAAATTGGCCTTAGACCTTATTGGCCATTAATAATTCCATCTCAGAATATTCCCCCCACCAGTCCCACCTTTCTCCTATTTTTCCTAGAATGGTCCCCCGTTAAAAAAACTTAACGGAGTTAAGCTTTTTTCCAAATTACAAACAAATTTTTTAGGGCTTTTGATTATAATGACGATACGAGTCCATTGATGTAAAACTTGCCTCGAAACGGTGCTCCAAACGATGAAAACGACGCTTCAATTCGGGTGTTTAAATTTGTGACACTCTAGGTTTTCCCGAGCAACTATCTTGAATCGACTTTATGTGTACATTCTATTATATGAAAATTTGTGATTTATCTTGATGTGCTATAATGTGTACGTATAATGTATAATTATATATATATATATATATAAACATATGTACGTAGTGAGCCGAGACCGCGAACCCGACTCGAGACCACCCGGTCTCGAGTGAACAGTGAGCCAGTTGGGCCGTTTGGGCCGCACATCCTTGAGCCCGTGAATTGGGTTATAAAACCCTCACATAACCCACACCTTCCTATTCTTTTGGACACTCAAACCCCCAAACATTCCCTCACTTTCACATACACCCTCCTTCTCCCTCTCCTCTCATCTTTCTCTCACTAAAACCCTAAGACACCATCACCCTCTCCTCTCTCTCGGACTCAACCGGTAGCATCAAGACTCTCGGATCAAGCTCATTACTCTCACTCGGAACTTCTTTCACCGACCCTCCATACCCTCCATATTCAACCGGTTAGTAGGCCTATAAACGAACCGAACGTTCATGAACTGTTCATAAACTTGTTCGGCGGGAAGTTCGTTTATGTTCGTTTATTTAATAAATGAACGAACACAAACAAAAAACTTTGTTCGTTTAATTAAATGAACGAACATGAACACGCCCTGTGTTCGTTCATTTATGTTCATGAACATTCTTTTATGTTCGTTCATTTATGTGCGCGAACGTTCGTTTATGTTCGTTTAAATTTTTATAAATACATAAATAGTTATATTTATAAAAATATAAGGTTTTCTAACTGCTTATATAAATATAACAAATTAGTATATCTATGAACACTTATTTAGATGTGTTTCAGATGAAATGTAATATATTAGACTTGTTTTTTTAATCATGTTAATTTATGTTTATTCAAATATGTTCAGTTAATTTTTTTTATGTTCGTTTGTGTTCGTGAACTGTTCATTTAGGATTTAAACGAACGAACATAAACGAACACGAACATGCCTGATTTCTTAATGAACGAACACGAACAAAAAAATGTGTTCGATTATATGTTCGTGTTCGTGTTCGTGTTCGGTTAAAGTTAAATGAACAAACACGAACATGCCTATGTTCGTGTTCGTTCGGTTCGTTTACAGGCCTACCGGTTAGTGTGTGTGTATGGCTTTATGATAAATAGTGCTATAGTTGCTTATTTGAAATAATTTATGTGAAACAATGTGCTTCTTAAAAACCGAGTGAATGATTGGAATGTCGAGTGATACGGATAAGCTTAGTGTGTTTCGAATAATGGATTCATGCTAGAAAATTTAAGAAAATATTGTTTTCATAATGTTTTGCAAGTTTGCCTTGATAGCTAGATTATGTGTTATTATTCTTGGATGCATGATGTGTGTTGTGATATTGAGAACCTAGGATTATGAGAGGATGTGGTCCATTGAATGAATCTAATGAAACACCGTATGAATGTGTAGGACGAACATGTTGATTGAATATGATATGAACATATGATGAACTATTTGAATGTTGTTATGAATATTTGAAAAGTTGTTGTTTGATCCGTTTGATTTGGATATTTGTCACAACCCGATTTCCACGTGTCTCACCGGTGGGTCCGGTGGGGGATTACCGTGACGTAGTTGGCAACCAGGGGCGGACCCACATTGGTGCCACCGGGGTCCCCGGACCCCAATCTTTTAAAAAAATAGTAGATTCGGTATATTAAATTGTATATGGACCCCATAAATACAATTAGGTGGACACCATAGAAATAAAAAGAAAGCTGCTGTAGTGCTAAATCTCTCTCTTTTCCACCAAGAGGTCATGGGTTCAATCCTTTATAAACCCATTTTTCTTATTTTTTTTAAAATCTAGTTCAAACCTCACTTTAACTCGACCCGAACGAGGATCGACCCGGAAATGGACCCCATTGAAATAAAATCCAGGGTCCGCCACTGTTGGCAACAATATAGTCAAACCACACAATTATATGAATGCACAGCGGAAGCATAAAGATAATATATTTCAACGTCAAGTGTAATATCAATGTATCACCATTGTTGAAATAATAATCCACAGGGGATCTAATAATAATAACAAAAGTATTGTTCAACAGACTTCAGGCATCTTAAGCTTGCGAGACTTCTAGTGATGCTAAGGAGAAATCCCAGCCAATTACGCATAGTACCTGCATTTAGTCTTTTTGGGGAAAATACGTCAGTTTACACTGGTAAATACATTCAACCGACACTTTTGTAAAAATGTTTAATAAAATTGGTTTAAATGCTCAAGGCACAAACTCTTTATAACTTGGGATAATTTATAATCAAATATTGTAAAGAATTACATGTTACTATGTGTTCGGTCGCCCGGGTCGTGCCGGGTTAAAGTTTAATAGACACACCACGTAGCGTAAAACCGTGGCGGGTAACCAACGGCTACACTTTTATAGTTATGGACATAATGCCGGGTGTACGCCTACACCGGGATGTCAAGGTCGTGGCCATTCGTAAATGCTGCCAAGGATATCCGGGACATGGTCATTAAGCCCCCAAAGGCGTTAAGCCAACAAAACAAGTTTTTTTTTAAACGGGCACATTGATAATACCCAACTACTAATGAGTTGGGGTCAATTGCCCGACCAAGCGGTATTTTAGATACCGTAACCCAAGCCCGTATAAACGGAAAATAAGTTAAAAGTATTTACCTTTGCAAGTATAATCCTTAATTGAATAAATCACAGATAGCTTTTACTGGTCTCCTATTCTAGAACGAAGGTTTAAAATAACCTATTAGAATCCTAACGGGTCTTTATATTTGCCGTAGCTTAGACCAGTCGGTTTCAAAGGATAGTTACGGTTTAATCGCGTGAAAGGCGAAAACCGTGGATGGAGTGTGATTTTGACCCAACAAGTTTGAAGACTTGTTTTATGTGGGTAAAATAATCATACTCTGGATTTTGGGGTCAAAACAATATGGTTTGACCCGTTTCGGCTAATTCATGTAAACTAGTTACATAAGCCGAACCGTGCGCGCAAAAGGCGCAACGGGTAACCGCAAGAGTCCTACACTGTTTTCCTAAGTCAATATGCTTTAAAGAGGTTGTGGTATCAGTAGGATACCTTCCATAATGCCCGTAACGAGTTTAAGTTTATTATTATGCCCCGTAGGGATATTTTGGTCTTTTTAAAGATTATAAAAGAGGTTTATGAGTTCTACAGGAAATCGGAGTTTCCCGAACAGTCTATAAAGTCTAAAATACTTTATTTATTATTTAAAATCAGTAGCAACTGGAATCGGGTCAAAAGACCTTGTAGAACTCAAGTTATAGCCGAAAAGAGTATATTCGGTATTTACCGAACCGTTGCCACAACCGCATGTTATGAGCAGGTTAAAAATAATTAAAAATCCCAAAATATTATTTTACATCAGTGAGTAGAAGTTTTGGTGTCGAAATCCGGGTTTAGATAGGCGTTATGCTAATTGGGCTATTTAATTACTAAAGTTCCGTAATTTGCGCTATTTAGCATAACTCCTATTCTGGACCTCGGATTGACGTGAAATTTTAGGGACATGCTTAGAAATCAGTAACCAAGGTTATGACCCATTCACGTGTCCGAAATTCTCGTTTTAATTTAAAAAGGGCGTTACGGTCAACTTTTAAGCATTTAACGGAAATGTGTAAAAGACTCGGACAAACAACGAACCGGTCACAGAGGCTTATACCATCATGTAACCTGGTCCTAAGAGAGTCCTAAGGCATATCTATATCAAACTTTAACGGGTCAGAACTGAAGTCAATGCAAAAGTCAAACTTTTGCGACTTTCGGCTCCGAACCGGGTCAAAACAGAAGAATGGTCGGATCAAACAAGCTTAGACTAGTTTATATACTTATTATCATGTTTTATTAGTGTTCAAACAGGTTACATATCATCTACATTACAGATTATGGAAGAAATCGCAAAATGACATTTCTGTTGACTTTTTCTAAGCACGTTTGACTCGACATTTGGACTAGTTAGAGTGGGAATCAGAGGGTGCCCTTTTAGGGGTTTAATGCCCACATGATTACCATCATATAACTATCTTTGATTCGACAAACCACTGGACCATTCATGATTTATCGCAAAGTCAATCGTTAATTACGACGGATTGACTTTTAGGCTAAAACTATTGGAAAAATGAAACCACAAAGGGTTAGGCAACTTACAGAAGCTTGGTGCACGACTGGGAATGATAGAGGAAAGCTTGAGAGCTCCAAGAATGATCAGAAGGCAGGTTTTGAGGTGTGATTCAATTGTGCACATTGCATTGGCTTTTAAAGTGAAAAATAAGGCTTAGGATCATCACAACTCACCCTACAATGGAGCATGGATGATCAGCAGGTGGCCCTGGGTGCTAGGGGGCAAGTAGATGGCGCCCATGCTTCATTTATTGCACATATGATCGTTCACCAGCTCAAACAATGCATCTGTCCAAGGTTTTCTGCATCTGGGTGGTTCACGCGGCCCGCATGAGAGATCATGCAACTTGTACACGGGCCGCCTGAGTGCTCAAGTCAGAACGCGTATAAGCAGGTGGCTTGCGGCCCGCGTTAACTTACCCATACCTTTAACGCGGCCCGCATTAGGTCTGTTTTCCAAGATTTTCTGATCTTTTGTAATGATTAACCGAATCTTTCGTAATCATTATCCTGACCTTTCGGGTTCGAAGGGGTAACTTTGCGATTTGGCCCTCGGTTAATTACAATTAAGGGCCTCGTGCCTTTTACCCGCACTGTTAAGTCCCTGGTTAGTTTAATTACTATCCGAAAAGCCTTAACTTTTATTGTTGACGCTTTTAACCCCTCGCATACGAATTTGATCATAACTTTCTCGTTTTAAAACGGAACTTCGCGAAATTTATATAGTACATTCTAGTGAGTATATTTTACTGTTACAAAGCCTCGGGTTCGTCAAAGGGTCACTCAGAGGTATAATTAAACATGTTGACACAGTTAACCCCTGTAGCTTGTAATCCCTCACTTTCTTTCGCGTTTCGCTCCGTACGATCCATGATTTATTCGTTCGAAGGTACGAGCATCGTTTAGGGTTACTATACAGTATATTTACCCTTTTTTGACATTTATAACCCTCGAATTTACATATTTTCAAGGTTTGTCAACTTTAGTCCTTTATTTAATATTCAATGCCACGTGTAAACTTATGACACGTGTTAACACATTATTGGACACAAAATTTCGAGGTGTTACATCCTCACCTCCTTAAAATAAATCTCGACCCGAGATTTACTCAAACAAATAAGGGTATTTCTCTTTCATCGTGGCTTCAACCTCCCACGTGAATTCGGGACCTCTACGGGCATCCCACTTGACCTTTACTATAGGTACATGCTTCCTTCGAAGCTTCTTTACCTGTCGATCTTCAATCGACAAAGGCTTCTCTACAAATTTCAAGCTCTCATCTATATGCACATCTGTGTGTGGGATCACCAATGATTCATCAGCGAAGCACTTCTTTAGATTGCAGATGTGGAACACATTGTGAATTCCATTGAGCTCTTCTGGTAAGTTTAACTTATAGGCAACGGACCCGACCCGTTCGATAACCTCGAAAGGTCCTATGTATCTCGGGCTTAGTTTGCCTTTCTTACCGAAACGCATCACCCCCTTCCAGGGTGATACTTTAAGTAACACTTTTTCACCTACTTCGAAGTGAAAATCTGTACGCTTCAGATCCGCGTAACTCTTCTGCCTATCTCGGGCAGCCTTGAGACGGTCTCGAATCTGGACAATCTTGTCCGTCGTTTTGAAGATTATCTCTGGTCCTGATAATTGGACATCTCCAACTTCCGCCCAACAAACAGGCGATCTACACTTTCTACCGTATAATGCCTCAAAAGGCGCAGCCTTTATGCTGGTATGGTAGCTATTGTTGTAGGAGAATTCAATTAGTGGTAGGTTCTTATCCCAACTACCACCCAAATCGATAGCACATGCACGCAGCATGTCTTCCAACGTTTGAATAGTACGCTCACTCTGACCGTCTGTCTGAGGATGGTAAGCCGTACTAAAATTCAAACGTGTGCCCAAAGATTGCTGGAAGCTTTTCCAGAAATGTGACGTGTATCTAATATCCCTATCGGAGATAATAGACATAGGTATGCCATGCAAGGCTACAATCTTATCAACGTAGAACTGGGCTAACGTGTCGGAGCTATAAGTCTCCTTGATGGGTAAGAAATGAGCTGACTTAGTCAGTCTGTCGACTATAACCCATATTTTGTCATTTCCTTTCCTCGTCTTGGGTAACTTGGTAATAAAATCCATAGTTACACATTCCCACTTCCATTCCGGAAGTTCAGGCTGTTGTAGCAAGCCAGACGGCTTCTGATGCTCAGCCTTGACTTGCGCACAAGTTAAGCATTTGGCTACATAAGCGGCTACAGACTTTTTCAAGCCTATCCACCAATAATTTGCCTTTAGATCCTGATACATTTTATCTGCTCCAGGGTGGACATAATATTTGGAACTATGGGCCTACTGGAGGATAACATCTCGTAGTCCTCCATAAATAGGAACCCATATTCGCCCATTCAATCATAATATTCCGTCTTTGCTAAGAGTTAACTGCTCCTCAGTTACTCCCAGCTTCTCGTTAGGATAGTTAGCTTCCAACACAGCTTCTCGCTGTGCAGCTAACAACCTTTCTATCAAATTATTCTTCACTTCAATGCTCTTAGCATTGATTCGGATGGGTTTCACCCTTTCTTTCCGACTTAAGGCATCAGCGACTACATTCGCTTTGCCGGGATGATACCTGATCTCACAATCATAATCTTTTAATGTCTCCATCCAACGGCGTTGCCTCATATTTAACTCCTTCTGATTAAACAGATGTTGAAGGCTCTTGTGATCAGAATAGATCACAAACTTGATACCATAAAGATAATGCCTCCACAGCTTTAGTGCGAACACAACGACACCCAGCTCCAAGTCATGGGTGGTGTAATTCTTCTCGTGCACCTTTAACTGTCTCGAAGCATAGGCAATAACCTTGCCTTTCTGCATGAGCACACATCCCATGCCAGTGTGTGATGCGTCGCAGTAAACTACGAACTCCTCGGTACCTTCCGGTAGTGTCAGCACAGGAGCGTTGCTCAGCTTTTGCTTTAGAACATCAAAGGACTCTTGCTGCTTAGGGCCCCAAACAAATTTTATCTTCTTCTTGGTCAGGGAAGTTAAGGGCGCAGCAATCCTTGAAAAATTTTCAATGAAACGCCGGTAATATCCTGCTAACCCCAGGAAACTACGAATTTCTGTAGGCGTCTTTGGCTCTTGCCAATTCATGACAGCTTCAACTTTAGCGGGATCCACCTGGATACCACATTCGCTGACAACGTGTCCTAAAAATTGGACTTCTCGTAGCCAGAATTCGCACTTGGAGAATTTGGCATAGAGTTTCTCATGATGCAGGAGTTTGAGAATACAACGAAGGTGTTTCTCATGGTCAGCTTTGTTCTTCGAGTAGATAAGAATGTCGTCGATGAAAACGATGACGAATTTGTCCAAGTACGGCTTGCAAACGCGATTCATGAGATCCATGAACGCAGCCGGTGCATTTGTTAGTCCAAAAGGCATCACTAGGAACTCGTAGTGACCGTAACGAGTCCTAAATGCGGTTTTATGTACGTCTTCATCTCTGACTTTCAGTTGATGGTAGCCTGACCTCAAGTCAATCTTCGAAAAATAACTTGCCCCTTGTAACTGATCGAACAAATCGTCGATCCTCGGCAAGGGATATCTATTCTTTATCGTGACCTTATTAAGTTCGCGATAATCGATGCACAGACGCATCGATCCGTCCTTCTTCTTAACAAACAGGACAGGTGCTCCCCAGGGAGACGAACTAGGTTTGATGAAACCTTTAGCCAGCAGTTCATCCAGCTGGGTTCTCAACTCCTTCATTTCGGTTGGTGCTAGCCTGTAAGGTGCTCTAGCAATAGGTGCTGCTCCAGGGATGATATCGATCCTGAATTCCACTTGCCTATCTGGTGGCAAACCAGGTAGATCTTCAGGGAAAACTTCTGGATACTCTGAAATGACAGGAATGTCTTCTATCTTCAGTTTAGGCTCTTCAATAATCACCTGTGCCATGTAGATGACACAACCTTTCTTTAGACATTTAGAAGCCTTGAGCATAGACACTTGCTCAGGTAATCCGTACTGGGTATCCCCCCGAATGGTAAGCGATTCACCAGACGGAGTCTTTATCACCACTTGCTTTCTGTTGCAGACGATTTGAGCCTGGTTGTGAGATAACCAGTCCATACCCAATACTAGGTCAAAACCGGCCAATTTAAAGGGAAGTAGAGATAGAGGAAAAGAGTGGTTCTTAATGGATATCACACATCCATCTAACACAGTGGAGACGGTTTCTATGGTTCCATCTGCTAGCTCTACCTCGTAGTTCACGTTTAAGGTTTTGACAGGCATATTCAGCAATTTGCAAAATTTATGATCTACGAAAGACTTATCAGCGCCCGAATCAAAAAGTACTCTTGCAAAGATATCATTTACGAGAAAAGTACCTGTGATCACGTTATCATCCAGCACTGCTTCCTTCGCCTCCATCCTGAAGACTCTAGCATTGTTCTTCTTGGCCTCTTCAGGCTTCTTGGCATATTTAGGGCAGTTGCTTTTAATGTGCCCCTTCTCGTTGCAGTTGTAGCAAGTTGCATCCTTTATTTTCTTGCAATCCACGGTCTTGTGGTCCTTGGACTTGCACAACCCGCAAGCATACGACTTCCACTGAGTCTGCGAGTTTGAATCGAGCCTACACTTTCCAAAGTGATGTCTCTTGCAGTTCTTGCACTTGGGCTTCTCACCAGACTGTTGCCCATCCTTCCTTGACTCTGACCCTCTCTTGTTATCACCGTTTCCACGGTGCTTCTTGCCCGACCTCCGTGAAGTATCGTCTTCACGCTTTCTCTTTTCAGCCTCCTTGTTCCTCAGCGCTCTTTGTCGGACCGCGTCCTGAGTGAGGGACAAAGAAATGTCGGCTACAGATCTAAAGGTCGCCGGCCGAGAGGCCTTCACGCTTGCCTTTATTTCGGGGGCTAACCCACCGATAAAACGCGCGATCCTTTTTGGCTCCGGGGTTACCAGGTATGGAACCAACCGGGATATCGTATTGAAGCTCGTTAGGTAAGCCTGACAGTCAAGGTTCGTCATCACCAATGACAGGAAGTCAGTCTCTATCTTTTCGACCTCATGTTGAGGGCAGTAATTCTCCTTGATGAGAGAAATGAATTCCTCCCATGTCATGCTGTATAGCACAGCCTTTCCCGAGGCCTGAACCAAAGCCCTCCACCAAGCCAGGGCCTCGCTCTTAAACGATTGTGAAACAAACTTTACCACGTCCTTCTCTGCACATCCACTGATGTCCACCACGGTGTCCATCTCATCAAGCCATGTCATGCAATCAACTGCGCCTTTCTCCCCAGTGAAGTCTCGGGGTTTACAAGACACAAAATACTTGTAGGTGCAGCCCCTGGCGCGAGACGCATCAGTATAAACTTTTTCTTTACGGACACTGTCTTCGTTGGACGAGTGATTATTATCGTCCTTTTTAGGCTTGGACAGTGGTTTGCTGTGGGACTTTGAGTGGGTTTTCGGCTTTGAGAGTGGTTTGGATATGGTTCTGCTCCGAGATTCAGTATATTCCTCGTATTGTCGATCTAGGGCTGCCTTAACAACGTTGTCGACAAGAGCTTTTAATTGAGCGCCCGTCAAATGTACTTGGGCGTTATCGTATTCGTCTTCATTCGAGTGGCTATTCTCCCCACTAGGATCAGCCATGGTAACTTGTATCTGCTACAGAAGATAACGAAAAATTTTATTTAGGAGTTTATTATGGAAATGTCTTTTATGGCAATTCATCAACCATGGTAACAGAGACCATATATGGTTAATTTGTTACTTACTTTTATTTAGGATTTGAACATACTTATCCTAATTACAAACAATAGTGTTAGTGGCATAAAAGCCTAGTCACGAGGACGTTTTATAATATTAGCCGGGATTACAGAGAATCAAGGCATGAAGGTTTGAACCATAGTTCTTTTACCTTCTCTGACAGGGAGTCATAGACCACCACTGTCTTTTGTCTTTATATGACAATAATTTGGCCCGTAGGCACTACATCACTAACGGATGTTCTATAATTTGGCCCGTAGGCACTACATCACTAATGGATGTTTAACAAATGATCGTTTTTATTGACGATTTAACCCATGATTTACAATTCATTAAATTGGGCTTTGAAATCCTTAGAAGGATTTTTATACTAGAATGACGCGTGCGATTTTAACGAATCACATCTGCCATGAACGTTAACATGATTACAGAGGTTAACTGGAAATCTGAATCTTTTAATCTGGTCTTACCATCTTGGCCGGGTCTGAAAAGACACCTGGCTAGGTTTCACTCTTAAGATTCTTTATTTAGGCAGATTAATTTAAAAGGAAATGTATTTTGATTTATTTCATATATAATAATAACGAAAATGAAATTTATAACATACATTCCATAAACTTCAAATATGATTACACGCTGCCCTAAACGAGACTTTTTAAATAAGTAAGTACCTACGCAGAGGTTTATAACAAAACAAGTCCACGCAGGGACCAAATACATAGATAGGTGTCCGCACAGGGACTATAAAGATAAGTCCACGTAGGGACTGAAATACGATAAATGTCCACGCAGGGACTAAATTGCAAATACATCATTACATAAGGAGACTAATGGTCTCGTTTCTTCCTCCCTTTTAGTAGGTTGGCTAGGCCCTTGAGAAATCCGCGATTACTCTTGCGTTCTTGTTCGAAGTCTCGTTCCACACGGTTTAATCGGTGGAATATTTCTTCTTGGTCCGGTGGAGAAAAACGTGGCTGTTGCGCCGGTTGCTGAACCGGAGGTCTAGGAGGTATAGGATACCCATGAGCTGAGTAATCTGGTCTCCAAGAGGTTCCATGGAGGGCATTATAATTAGCCGCTACCACATATGGATCGGCATCATAGTTATAGTTGTAGTGCATGTGAGTCGGCTGCTCAAACGGATTGTAAGCCGTGGAAGCGCCGTACGCTGGTATCGGATTGTCATATCCGAATGGTGGCGGAGGTGGTGCAACTGGTGCAGAATTCACCTCTGCAGGGTGACCAGAAGGTTGCCCTAATTGTGGTTCTTCTTCTGGTACTGACGGAAAGTGAATAGCACTCGAGTGGCAAGGGGTGCTGAAATGAAATTCCCCTCCTCGGGTAGACATCCGTGCTCCTGATCTTCTACGCCTTGGTGGATCTGGAATTACTGGTTGAACCGTTGGCGGTGGTGGTGGCGTAACGGCCACAAACCGCGAATCCTCAGAAGGATCCTGTTGTTGTTGTTGATCGTGAGGCGAGTAATGATGTGAAGGTGTAAAGTATCAATTACATTGGTCAAACCTCGCCTGGTAACTATCGGGACCTTGGTAGGGCGTTCCATGGAAGGATGACCCATCCGAGATCTCGATTGGATGATTGGGAGTACCCCTTGCAGGCTCGATGGGGTCTGTATCCTCATCCATATCCACTGCATTGTCTTCAGAGAAGTGATCCTCTGGTCCTAAAGGGTTATACCCTATAGGTTCTTGGACGTAATCCGCCGGGTTAAACTGTCCTATGAAGAAAGGTGAAGGATCTCCATAAGATCGGTGCGAAGCAGGTCGTTGTAGAGGTATAAAGGATGGTTGAGGGTTATTGGGATTATTTTCCGAATCTGGTCCAAATGAATGGCGGTATGAGGGTGTTGAGCTATGCGAGGTAGAATGTCTCGTAGGTTCAAAAAGATTTCTTCTTCGTCTCTGTGGTTCTTCGCTCCTTGTACTGGAAGGAGCGCGCATGTTCGAAGGTCCAGCTTCGTGATCATTGTGAGTAATGATCGTTCCTTTGCCTCTTCCTCCTCTTCCTCGTCTGACTGCAAGTGGCATATTTCCTGCTTTCAAAACTTTAAATAACAATAACAATAAAAAGACAAACTGGAATAACAATTCGAATTTGTCCTATGTTCTTGTCTAGACTCAAGTATGTGCAATTGTGTAACTGAGATTAAACACAAAGGCTAGTGTTTAATTCACTCAGTGTTGGCTCTGATACCAACCTGTCACACCCCGATTTCCACGTGTCTCACCGGTGGGCCCGGTGGAGGATTACCGTGACGTAGTTGGCAACAATATAGTCAAACCACACAATTATATGAATGCACAGCGGAAGCATAAAGATAATATATTTCAACGTCAAGTGTAATATCAATGTATCACCATTGTTGAAATAATAATCCACAGGGGATCTAATAATAATAACAAAAGCATTGTTCAACAGACTTCAGGCATCTTAAGCTTGCGAGACTTCTAGTGATGCTAAGGAGAAATCCCAGCCAATTACGCATAGTACCTGCATTTAGTCTTTTTGGGGAAAATACGTCAGTTTACACTGGTAAATACATTCAACCGACACTTTTGTAAAAATGTTTAATAAAATTGGTTTAAATGCTCAAGGCACAAACTCTTTATAACTTGGGATAATTTATAATCAAATCTTGTAAAGAATTACATGTTACTATGCGTTCGGTCGCCCGGGTCGTGCCGGGTTAAAGTTTAATAGACAGACCACGTAGCGTAAAACCGTGGCGGGTAACCAACGGCTACACTTTTATAGTTATGGACATAATGCCGGGTGTACGCCTACACCGGGATGTCAAGGTCGTGGCTATTCGTAAATGCTGCCAAGGATATCCGGGACATGGTCATTAAGCCCCCAAAGGCGTTAAGCCAACAAAACAAGTTTTTTTTAAACGGGTCACATTGATAATACCCAACTACTAATGAGTTGGGGTCAATTCCCCGACCAAGCGGTATTTTAGATACCGTAACCCAAGCCCGTATAAACGGAAAATAAGTTAAAAGTATTTACCTTTGCAAGTATAATCCTTAATTGAATAAATCACAGATAGCTTTTACTGGTCTCCTATTCTGGAACGAAGGTTTAAAATAACCTATTAGAATCCTAACGGGTCTTTATATTTGTCGTAGCTTAGACCGGTCGGTTTCAAAGGATAGTTACGGTTTAATCGCGTAAAAGGCGAAAACCGTGGATGGAGTGTGATTTTGACCCAAAAAGTTTGAAGACTTGTTTTATATCGGTAAAATAATCATACTCTGGATTTTGGGGTCAAAACAATATGGTTTGACCCGTTTCGGCTAATTCATGTAAACTAGTTACATAAGCCGAACCGTGCGCTCAAAAGGCGCAACGGGTAACCGCAAGAGTTCTACACTGTTTTCCTAAGTTAATATGCTTTAAAGAGGTTGTGGTATCAGCAGGATACCTTCCATAATGCCCATAACGAGTTTAAGTTTATTATTATGCCCCGTAGGGATATTTTGGTCTTTTTAAAGATTATAAAAGAGGTTTATGAGTTCTACAGGAAATCGGAGTTTCCCAAACAGTCTATAAAGTCTAAAATACTTTATTTATTATTTAAAACCAGTAGCAACTGGAATCGGGTCAAAAGACCTTGTAGAACTCAAGTTATAGCCGAAAAGGGTATATTCGGTATTTACCGAACCGTTGCCACAACCGCAGGTTATGAGCAGGTTAAAAATAATTAAAAATCTTTAAAAATCCCAAAATATTATTTTACATCAGTGAGTAGAAGTTTTGGTGTCGAAATCCGGGTTTAGATAGGCGTTATGCTAATTGCGCTATTTAATTACTAAAGTTCCGTAATTTGCGCTATTTAGCATAACTCCTATTCTGGACCTCGGATTGACGTGAAATTTTAGGGACATGCTTAGAAATCAGTAACCAAGGTTATGACCCATTCACGTGTCCGAAATTCTCGTTTTAATTTAAAAAGGGCGTTACGGTCAACTTTTAAGCATTTAACGGAAATGTGTAAAAGACTCGGACAAACAACGAACCGGTCACAGAGGCTTATACCATCATGTAACCTGGTCCTAAGAGAGTCCTAAGGCATATCTATATCAAACTTTAACGGGTCAGAACTGAAGTCAATGCAAAAGTCAAACTTTTGCGACTTTCGGCTCCGAACTGGGTCAAAACAGAAGAATGGTCGGATCAAACAAGCTTAGACTAGTTTATATACTTATTATCATGTTTTATTAGTGTTCAAACAGGTTACATATCATCTACATTACAGATTATGGAAGAAATCGCAAAATGACACTTCTGTTGACTTTTTCTAAGCACGTTTGACTCGACATTTGGACTAGTTAGAGTGGGAATCAGAGGGTGCCCTTTTAGGGGTTTAATGCACACATGATTACCATCATATAACTATCTTTGATTCGACAAACCACTGGACCATTCGTGATTTATCGCAAAGTCAATCGTTAATTACGACGGATTGACTTTTAGGCTAAAACTATTGGAAAAATGAAACCACAAAGGGTTAGGCAACTTACAGAAGCTTGGTGCACGACTGAGAATGATAGAGGAAAGCTTGAGAGCTCCAAGAATGATCAGAAGGCAGGTTTTGAGGTGTGATTCAATTGTGCACATTGCATTGGCTTTTATAGTGAAGCATGGATGATCAGCAGGTGGCCCTGGGTGCTAGGGGGCAAGTAGAGGGCGCCCATGCTTCATTTATTGCACATATGATCATTCACAAGCTCAAACAATGCATCTGTCCAAGGTTTCTGCATCTGGGTGGTTCACGCGGCCCGCATGAGAGATCAGGCAACTTGTACGCGGGCCGCCTGAGTCCTCAAGTCAGAACGCGTATAAGCAGGTGGCTCGCGGCCCGCGTTAACTTACCCATATCTTTAACGCGGCCCGCATTAGGTCTGTTTTCAAAGATTTTCTGATCTTTCGTAATGATTAACCGAATCTTTCGTAATCATTAACCTGACCTTTCGGGTTCGAAGGGGTAACTTTGCGATTTGGCCCTCGGTTAATTACAATTAAGGGCCTCGTGCCTTTTACCCGCACTGTTAAGTCCCTGGTTAGTTTAATTAATATCCGAAAAGCCTTAACTTTTATTGTTGACGCTTTTAACCCCTCGCATACGAATTTGATCATAACTTTCTCGTTTTAAAACGGAACTTCGCGAAATTTATATAGTACATTCTAGTGAGTATGTTTTACTGTTACAAAGCCTCGGGTTCGTCAAAGGGTCACTCAGAGGTATAATTAAACATGTTGACACAGTTAACCCCTGTAGCTTGTAATCCCTCACTTTCTTCCGCGTTTCGCTCCGTACGATCCATGATTTATTCGTTCGAAGGTACGAGCATCGTTTAGGGTTACTATAAAGTATATTTACCCTTTGTTGACATTTATAACCCTCGAATTTACATATTTTCAAGGTTTGTCAACTTTAGTCCTTTATTTAATATTCAATGCCACGTGTAAACTTATGACACGTGTTAACACATTATTGGACACAAAATTTCGAGGTGTTACATCCTCACCCCCTTAAAATAAATCTCGACCCAAGATTTACTCAAACAAATAAGGGTATTTCTCTTTCATCGTGGCTTCAACCTCCCACGTGAATTCGGGACCTCTACGGGCATCCCACTTGACCTTTACTATAGGTACATGCTTCATTCGAAGCTTCTTTACCTGTCGATCTTCAATCGACAAAGGCTTCTCTACAAATTTCAAGCTCTCATCTATATGCACATCTGTGTGTGGGATCACCAATGATTCATCAGCGAAGCACTTCTTTAGATTGCAGATGTGGAACCCATTGTGAATTCCATTGAGCTCTTCTGGTAAGTTTAACTTATAGGCAACGGACCCGACCCGTTCGATAACCTCGAAAGGTCCTATGTATCTCGGGCTTAGTTTGCCTTTCTTACCGAAACGCATCACCCCCTTCCAGGGTGATACTTTAAGTAACACTTTTTCACCTACTTCGAAGTGAAAATCTTTACGCTTCAGATCCGCGTAACTCTTCTGCCTATCTCGGGCAGCCTTGAGACGGTCTCGAATCTGGACAATCTTGTCCGTCGTTTCGAAGATTATCTCTGGTCCTGATAATTGGACATCTCCAACTTCCGCCCAACAAACAGGCGATCTACACTTTCTACCGTATAATGCCTCGAAAGGCGCAGCCTTTATGCTGGTATGGTAGCTATTGTTGTAGGAGAATTCGATTAGTGGTAGGTTCTTATCCCAACTACCACCCAAATCGATAGCACATGCACGCAGCATGTCTTCCAACGTTTGAATAGTACGCTCACCCTGGAGGTAAACTCGTTATCTTAGGATGTTTAGGTCCTACCGCCGCATCGTCTTTTCACCCCTAAACCTATTTCGCTTCGCTTCTCACAACAGGTCAGCATGCGCCTGTGCAACCACGTGTTTGTACTTTCAAGACTTTCATGGATTGCAAGCCTCTCCCTTTCAATGGCACTGAGGGTGCCATAGGTCTTCTGCACTGGATCGAGAAGGTCGAAGCTGTCTTTGCTGTCTGCGAGTGTCCCCCTGCTAATTGGGTGAAGTTTGCTACTGGTACACTTGAGGGAAACGCGCTTTCCTGGTGGAAGGCGCAAATTCAGATGCTTGGTTTGGAAACTGCTAATGCTACTGCATGGGAGGATTTCAAGGATATGATCAAAGAAGAGTACTGTCACAGGGACGACATCCACAAACTCGAGAACGAGTACTTTGAGCTTAAGATGGTTGGGTCAGAGATTGAGACCTACACCAAACTGTCCAACGACTATGCTGCTCTATGCCCAAACATGTCTCGACCTATATACTGAAGGATCGAATTGTACATCAAGGGTTTGGCCCCAGAAATTCAAAGCCATGTGACCTCAGCCAACCTTAACACCATCCAGCCAGTCGTACGTCTTGCTCACAAACTCACTGATCAGGCTGTGGAGCAGGGCAAGTTGCCCAAAAGGATCAGTGCTACTGATGGAACTTCTGGTGATAACAAACGTAAGTGGGAAGGAAACCAAAGCAAGGATGCTAACCCCGCTCAGGCCCCGACTCAGCAAAGGAAAACTGAAAACAACAAAGGCCCGCAGCAACAGGGTGGCTATCGAGGGAACCACCCCAAGTGTAACAAGTGTAACCGACATCACAGCGGGCCATGCGGCAAAAGTCAGTGCCAGTGATGCAACAAGATGGGGCATGAAGCCAAAGATTGTAGGAGCCAGTTCCCAGCTAGGCAGAATCAGCAACAACCACAACAACAACAACAGCAAGGAAATAATCGTGGGTGCTACAAATGTGGAGCAATGGGGCACATGCGAAGGGATTGCCCTGAACTAAACCAGAACCGCAACAACAACCAGGGAGCTGGGAACAACGATCAAAACAACAACAATGCTGGGAATGGTGCAAGAGGAAGGGCTTTTGTGATTGGAGCTGGAGAAGCAAGGAATGACCCCAACGTCGTGGCGGGTAAGTTCCTACTCGATGATCGTTATGTTTCTTTATTATTTGATTCTGGAGCCGATGCTAGTTATGTATCCCTACGTATTAGTAAGAAGCTTAAGCACCCACCTGCGTTATTAAGTTCTAAGCATATCGTCGAGTTAGCTAATGGTAGAAACATCGAGGCCTCACATGTGATCCACGACTGCAAGCTAGTATTGTCTGGTCAGATGTTTAGTATCGATCTTTTCCCTGTCAATCTTGGAAGCTTCGATGTCGTCATTGGTATGGATTGGCTGTCCAGACATCGCGCTGAAATCCTCTGTCAGGAGAAAATGGTTCGCATCCCCCGCCGTTCTGGCAAACCCCTCATCGTTCAAGGTGACAAAGGCGGAGAAGTCACAGGCATCATCTCATTCTTAAAAGCCCAGAAGTGTTTACGAAAGGGGCACGCCGCCATCTTAGCACTTGTCACCGACACTTAGGAGAAGGAAAAGAGGATTGAAGATTTTCCAGTGGTACGCGACTACCCCGAGGTATTTCCTGAAGAACTGCCTGGACTCCCTCCTCATCGTCAGGTTGAATTCCAAATCGAGTTAGCCCCCGGATCCGCACCCATAGCTCGAGTGCCTTATCGACTAGCCCCCGCAGAACTAAAGGAACTTTCTACGCAACTACAAGAACTACTAGATAAAGGGTTTATCCGTCCTAGTTCGTCGCCCTGGGGAGCACCAGTGCTCTTTGTTAAGAAAAAGGATGGCACCTTCCGAATGTGCATCGACTATCGTGAACTGAACAAGGTTACCATCAAGAATCGCTACCCCCTCCCGCGCATCGACGATCTGTTCGATCAGTTGCAAGGATCGAGCTACTACTCTAAGATTGACCTGCGATCAGGCTATCATCAGCTGAGAGTCCGTGAGGAAGAAGACATCTCCAAAAACTGCCTTCAGAACTCGTTATGGTCATTATGAATTCCTCGTCATGCCCTTTGGAATGACCAACGCGCCTGCGGTATTCATGGATCTCATGAACCGAGTTTGCAAGCCTTACCTCGACAAGTTCGTGATTGTGTTTATCGACGACATCCTGATCTACTCGAAAAGTCAAGAGGAGCATGAGCAACACCTGCGCCTTATTCTCGAACTCCTTCGTAATGAGCAATTGTACGCCAAGTTCTCGAAGTGTGACTTCTGGCTTCGAGAGGTCCATTTTCTTGGACACGTGGTCAATAAGGACGGAATTCACGTCGACCCAGCTAAGATCGACTCTATAAAGAATTGGCCTACACCTAAGACTCCGACCGAAGTCCGTCAATTCTTGGGATTGGCAGGATACTATCGCAAATTCATCAGGGGATTCTCGAAGATTGCTCAACCCCTCACGACACTCACCCAGCAGGGTATTGCTTACAAGTGGAATGAAGCTCAGGAATCGGCTTTTCAAAAGTTAAAGGATAACCTCTGTAGTGCTCCTATTCTCTCGTTACCTGAAGGTACCGACGATTTCGTGGTTTACTGCGATGCGTCTATCCATGGGCTTGGTTGCGTGCTGATGCAACGCGAAAAAGTTATTGCTTACGCTTCTCGAAAACTTAAGACTCACGAAAGAAACTACACTACGCACGACTTGGAACTGGGAGCACTGGTTTTTTCCCTTAAGATATGGAGACATTACCTGTACGGTACCCGGTGCACCATTTACACCGATCACAGGAGTCTCGAGCATATCTTCAAGCAAAAGGAGTTAAACATGCGACAACATCGATGGGTCGAACTCTTGAATGATTACGAATGCGCCATCAAGTACCATCCGGGCAAGGCCAATGTCGTGGCAGACGCCCTCAGTCGAAAGAACACTACACCAAAGCGCGTTCAAGCGCTACAGCTTACCATCCAGTCTAACCTCCCTTCTCAGATTCGAAATGCTCAGGTTGAAGCATTGAAACCGGGGAACATTAGGGATGAGTCCCTGCGAGGATCGAGACAGCGGATAGAACGAAAAGAAGACGACGCTTACTATGTGACAGGGCGCATTTGGGTGCCACTCTATGGAGACCTACGCGAGCTCGTGATGGACGAGGCTCATAAGTCCCGTTACTCAGTACATCCTGGTTCATATAAGATGTACCACGACTTAAAGACTACATATTGGTGGCCTGGTATGAAAGCCCACATAGCAACATATGTCAGCAAATGTTTGACTTGCGCAAGAGTCAAGACTGAGTATCAGAAACCAGCGGGCCTACTCCAGTAACCAGAAATCCCGAAATGGAAATGGGAGCAAATTTCCATGGATTTCGTTACTGGCCTACCTAGATCCCAACGCGGGAATGAAACTATTTGGGTGATAGTTGACCGATTGCCAAGTCTGCACACTTTTTGGCTATTAAGGAAACAGATAAGTTTTCTACCTTAGCAGACGTGTACTTAAAGGAAGTGGTTTCGAGGCACGGGGTGTGAAGGGGTATGGTCCCAGATCTCGCGTCAGCATCGACCGCGAGTGACCATTACCCTTATCAAAACCCCCACCAGCCAACAACCTACTTGTGCCCATGCGAGAACGCGTTGACACAAGGGTTGAATCCAATCTATCTAGTGATGAAGGAGGACTTACCTGGAACATGAGAACGGTATGTCGCATCACATCTGATGTATGAAAACGGAAGTATTCACAGCGATGCGGCCTCGCACCGCGTCCAGTGAACACTTCTATCAATACAAGGAAGCTGGATAACAGCAACAGTCACCACAGGCGACGATGCGGCCAGCACCGCATCTCGCGTATTTCTTGATCACAAGCAAGAGAGGCGATAACATCAGATGTTACCGCAGGCAGCGATGCGGCTCGCACCGCATCCTATACGCTCAACAAGTGGGACTGACACCACAGTGCAAGTGGAACCAATGGCAGTCACCTGTCAGGTCTACGTAAGCGACAGACTGACGTGGCGTCGTCTCCCCGGCCGACATGTCTGACACACCTGCAAAGGTGCAGCATGCCATCAGTCTATCCATCCACCTCCTCCTTCACTCCTCGGCTATAAATACCAACCCCAAACCAGGTTTGAGGTATCTCTTCACAACTCTCTCACTACTACTACTATCTTACTTTGCTTCCCAAGCAAATTACTGATTCTCACGCCGGAGAGTGGTAACAAGGAGCACCCCCCACCCCATCCTCCTTGTTACGAGTCACGGTTTGTTTCCTTGTGCAGGAGATCAACCCACCGGTGATCCAGCCAGCAATCCTCGAGAGGAAGGGATTAACCCTTCTTGACGAGACCAGTGAGTTAACCCTGCCCGGTTAACCATTGTTTCATCATTGGCGCCCACCGCTACTCTTAGCACTTTTTCGATCATCCGTTTTCCTCTCTCAAAATCATGACTGATCACCAAAAAAATACTACCGGGGATAATCTACTCCCCACCAACACAGGAAATGCGGGGACTGCCCCACCGGACCCAAATCCGGGCCATATCGGCACATCAACGCAAAGGGGTCCATCCCTAACGTTCGGACATGACTTATCACAATACGCATCTGTGATCCCCCCGAACACGGACCCCCACACCTGGTATGACCAGCAGGCCACCCTGCTGGCCGCAACATACAACCGCGCTTGTGCGGAAGCGCAAATACAAGCTGGGCCGACCCCAGCACCGCACACCCCTGCCGATCGTATTCTACAATACGAAGGCAGGGTACATTCACGTCCAGCTTCGAGAAGCAGACGTGAAGACCGCGGATCATCTTATTGTGAGGTCCGCACAATAAACGAGGACGATTCCTCGTACGAGTCCCGTACCAGAGGACCAGTGCATACCCGCCTAGGTCCTTGCAACGAGGACAGGCGACGGTCCGCATCCCGACCCGGCTCTGGAATTCAGAGCCGCTTGGGCCCGCAACCATATACTGAAGGGTATGATCGTACCGACCCGGACGATCATACATATTACGCGGGTTCACACGACACTGGCAGCAGACCGGGAGGACGCAACTATATACCTCCCACTCATCCACCCAACACATACCTCAGGGCTGCAAAACGCCCTGAGAACCAGCCCTATAGGCCGAAAGCTGCGGCCGAAAACTCCAAATTCGCCCCGCGAATAGCCCACGCCCATGTCACCACAACAAAGTTCCCATTCAACGTTGGGAAATACAGTGGTTCATCCGACCCGGACGACCACATGAACATTTTCATAGGCGCAGGGTGCAATGGCCAGTGGGATGAGCCCACTTGGTGCAATGTTTTCCCCCAGACCCTTACGGGTCTGGACAGGGCTTGGTTCGATTCTTTGCCAGTGGGATCACTGACCTCATTCGAGGACTTTCATGCAAAGTTCCTTGCTCATTTCAGCCAGCAACGACGTCACGCGCGTGACTCGTTGGACGTCATGAATATCTGGCGCAGAGACAACGAATCCCTGGAAGCATTCGTTGTCCGATACAATAAAGAATGCCTAGAGATAGGCGACGTGGCAGATCAAATGGCACGGAACCATTTCATCAAGGCCGTGAAGGATAAGCAGATGGTTATGACCATCTCTGGCAAAGAAGGTTTGCCTAAAAAATGGGAAGATGTCATGGCCGCAGTCAAGACATATGCCCAGACACAGCGGTCCCTCGAACCGCATATGGCAAAGGCGGAGCACCAGGCCGAAACTTCCAAGCAAAGGTCCAAGCGTAACAATAAACGCAACCGAGACGTAGGGAATAGCGATATTTCCAAACCGTACGTCCCGCGGACCAACCCGTTTGACCCGAGGAAACGCAGTCCTCAACGGGACAATCGGGCACCAAAGAAAGATTATCGGGACCGAAACTAGACCGAGATCACTGTGTCGCCAAGCGAAGTCCTTCTTACGGACGCACAATTCTTGCGACCGGCCCAACCAATGAAGTCCAAGAAAAACCAAGATCTCTCTCTCTCTATTGTGAGTATCACAAGGATCGGGCCACGCTACAAACAACTGCATCAGTCACCGGCTGGAGATTGAGCGGGCCTTAAAAGAGGGGAAACTGCAACACCTTCTGCCAGGTGGACAAAAACCCACCAAGCGCATCACCCCTCATGGCGAAGGCACCTCCTCAGGGAAGAGGACCATGTATGTGGCCTCAACCCACATGATCAACGGAGGTAAAGGTAGGCCGCACAATGCGGCGAGAAGGCCGGACAATGACTGGAAAGACGAGCAAGTCGTCTTTCCAAAAGTCCGAGGCGGACCGCGCGATAGGCGCGCCGTCGTTATCACAGGCCAACTGGCACACTACTGCACCGAGCGTCTGTTCATCGACCCGGACAGTACTTCTGACATAATCTACGAACAATGCTTCAACCAGTTTGACCAGGAGGACAAAGACCGGTTGCAAGCCGTAGATTACCCATTGGCCGGGTTCGCAGGGGAAACTGTCTTTCCACTGGGCCAGATCACTTTTCCTGTGCGTCTTACCAGCGGAAGACACACAAGAATAGAAGAGGTAAACTTCATGTTATACAAAAATGTCGTTTGGGTTGCGCAACGCGGGCGCAACCTATCAAAAACTGATAAATGACACTTTCCGCGGGCAAATAAGCAAAAGTGTCGAAATCTACATGGACGACCTAGTCGTCATGAGCATGGAAGAGGATACCATGCTCACAGACATTGACAGAACATTCCAGACTCTGCGAAGCGTTAACAAAAAGCTTAATCCAGGGAAATGCTCGTTTGGAATGGAAGAAGGCAAATTCCTTGGATTCATCGTGACTAAAGATGGATTCAAGGTAAACCCGGAGAAAGTTCAGGCGATCGAGCGCATGCCATCGCCTTCAACGATGAAAGATATGCAACGACTGGCCGGCAGGCTAGCAGCACTCAACAGATTCTTAGCCAACCATGCAGCTAAGTCTTATCCTTTCATCAAGACCCTGCTGAACTGTTTAAAGAAAGAACAATTCCAGTGGACCGCAGAGGCTGAAAACGCCTTCCGGGAAATGAAGGAGTTTTTGATACAACTCCCAACCTTAACCGCACCACGCAAGGATGAGCCACTCATATTATACCTATCTGCCGCGGACAACGCGGTAGGTGCGGTATTGATAGTGGAGCGGGATGGGGTTCAAACACCCATCTATTACATCAGCAAGATGCTCAACGACCCAGAAACAAGGTACTCAATAATGGAAAAATTGGTATTAGCACTAGTGCACGCATCAAGATGGTTGCGACGCTACTTCGCGAACCATGTCATCACGGTGCTAACCAATTACTGGATCGGCCCGATCCTATCCAAACCTGACATTTCTGGGAGATAAGCAAAATGGGCAATAGAGCTGGGCGCGCACACGCTGAACTACAAACCGCGCCCCGCGACAAAAGGCCAAATCTTAGCTGATTTCGCCGCCGAAGTACCGATGAATCGCATCCAAGAATGTGAAGAAGCACAAAACCCTGTACCAACACCATCTTCCTCAGAAACTTGGGCACTATTTACCGATGGTGCCTCCAACGAGGAAGGTGCGGGCGCAGGTCTGCGACTCGTCAGCCCTGATGGCCAAGAACTTACATATGCCATCCGCCTCGATTTCAAAAGCACAAATAACGAGGCCGAATATGAAGCCCTACTGGCAGGACTACGTTTAGCAGTCAAACTCGGCGTGCAGCATCTGGAAGCACACGTCGACTCTTTGTTAGTTGCAGGACAGATACGCGGCGACTATGCCGCAAAGGGGGATATCATGATCCTCTACCTCGAACAAGCCCTGCAACTAACATCAAAGTTCACTTCGTTTAATATCCGACATATTAACAGGAGTGAAAACAAATCCGCAGATGCACTCTCCAAACTTGCATCCACTAGCTTCCAACACCTGGCAAAGGAAATACGTATCGAAATTCTACAAAATCCTTCAGTACCCCTGCGCCAGGTCAACGTCATCTAATACGGGACAACGTCGTGGATGACACCAATTATTGCATATTTGCAATCGGGTGTGACTCCCGAAAGCAAACCAGAGGCACGCAAGCTACAATACAAAGCGTGCCATTATCAAATGGGAGACGGTATCTTATACCGCAAATCATACCTAGGGCCACTACTATGATGCGTCAACCCCTAGGATGCCACATACCTCATCAGAGAGATACACGAGGGTATGTGCGGCATTCACGCAGGACCACGCATGGTAGTGGCTAAAATCATGAATGATGGGTATTACTGGCCCGGCATGCACCTGGACGCCGTCAAAGAGCTGCGCAAATGTATTAATTGTCAACGACATGCTCCAAAAACTTTGCGCCCCAAAAACAACCTGGTCCCAGTCACCACCACATGGCCCTTTCAGAAATGGGCAATCGACGTTGTGGGACCTTTTCCTGACGCACCAGGTGCAGTCAAATTCATCATAGTAGCGGTTGATTACTTCACAAAATGGGTAGAGGCAAAACCGCTCGCCTCAACCACTGCTATGATAACAAGAAAATTCATATGGGAACACATCATCTGCCGTTTCGGCCTACCAATGTGCATCGTTACCGATAATGGCACCAACTTTGCTGCTGACGAATTTCAAAAATGGCTAGAAGAACTACACATTGAACATATATTCTCATCCGTGGCACATCCGCAAGGAAACGGCCAAGTTGAGAGTATCAACAAAAGTCTAGTCGAGGGCATCAAAGCAAGGTTGGGAACAGCCAGGCGTGGCTGGGTCGATGAACTCCCAAGTATCCTATGGGCTCACCGCACAAGCCCAAAAACGAGCAATGGGGAAACACCCTTCAGCTTAGTCTATGGTTCGGAAGCGGTGATCCCCGCGGAAGTAGGCATCCTTTCTCCCAGAATGCTGGCTATTGAAAAAATAGACAACAGTAGGGAACGCAGGATTGACTTAGACCTCTTGGATGAGAGGCGCGAAAACGCTGCCATCAATGAGGCTAAGTACAAATCCAAACTGGAAAAGTACTACAACTCGCGCGTCCGCGTTTGTACTTTCAACCCGGGGGACTACGTCCTCCGTGACAATGAAGCATCTAATGCTGAACGCCCAGGAAAACTTGCCCCCAAGTGGGAAGGACCCTACCTCATCAACGAGGTCTTGGGAAAAGGCGCGTACAAGTTGCAAACGTTAGAAGGCGAACCTATCGCACGTACATGGAATGCACAACAGCTTAGACGCTGTTACATGTAAGCCATGTTTTAACATTTTCATGTAACCCATCGGGCCGCAGGCCATTTGCAATTAAATAAACGAGCAATTCAATGCAATATTGTTTGTTACTACTATTACAAATGCGTGTTCCACTTTGCGGTATCCGCAAAAATAGATTGGCAAAATCTTCATTCGCGATACCCACACAAAGTGCCAACCACACACAAATATTGTAATAGGCCAGAAAAAAGGCAAAATATTAAGTATCTATCTGGCCGGATAGACAACTTTTTACAAACCTTACACAATTCCTAAACCCTAAAAAGGTAAACAATGGAATTGACGCATACTCATATGACAAAGGTATGGAGTATACTTGACCCCATTCACAAATGGGTAGAGTTCCGGATATACAAGCTTTTACAAAGCTTACACGATTCTAAAACCCTAACAAGGTAAAAAATGGAATTGACGCATACTCATACGACAAAGGTATGGAGTATACTTGACCCCATTCACAAATGGGTAGAGTTCCGGATATACAAGTTTTTACAAAGCTTACACGATTCTTAAACCCTAACGGGGTAAACAATGGAATTAACGCGTACTCATACGACAAAGGTATAGAGTATACTTGACCCCGTTCACAAATGGGTAAAGTTCCGCATATATACGTTCAAACATGCAAGAATTAAAAACACTTGTACAAATTGAACAACAAACTTTATATTCAAAAAATTCAAGCACCCACGCGATGCTCAATGGATTTACATAAGAGTTTCCCACATTTACAAAAGGAAAGCAAAAAAGGGGGCACACTAGCCAACCTAAACCCTATTTTGTACCACTGATACCCGCGCCATCTTGGCCGCTACCAGCGGGATTTTCCTCGTCTGCATCCGTGTACAGTATCCGCAATCGGTCAACGTAATCCGCAGCCTCTAAACATTCGTCCAACTCCTCCACACAAGAGAGGGACGTATCATAAAAAGAGGCTACAGCCGCGTTCAGGCGACCTTCGGTGTCCACGTCACGAAACCCGGATCGCTCTTCGATAACACCGCCTACAGACATGATGTTCATATGAGCAATGCAGCGGTTATAACCAGCTTTAAAACCGGCATCGCGGGCACGTTCCTTGACCAAGTCCAAACCAGCTGCGGTTTCAGGTGCATCCATGATAGCCTGAACAATCTACAATAAAAAGATGATAAGACTCACATGCTAATCCAAGTAAGCACACATATACGGAGTACTTACTCGTTCAATGCCGTGAACCCGCATCCACTCACGGTCAGCCTCAAGCTGGTTAAACGAAGAGGTCAGAGCATCTCTGGCCTCAACGGCAGTGTTACCCGCTCTTCCGCAACAGTCGCGCGGGCTGTAACGTCCGTAACCGCAACCTCCCGGGCCTGAACTTCAGCCTGTCAAAGAGCAGAAAACAGTTTACTCAGTAAACATTCTTAAAAAGCAGAGAAATATACAACAGAGGTAACGAATCATACCTGAAGGCTGGCAACAACTTTATCCAAACGGATGCGCTCAGCATTCGCCTCTTCAAGAGCCTTAGAAGAGCGGCTCTCCCTCTCTTTGGCCTCCTCAAGGGCCTTTGCAGCACGAGCCCCCGCTTCCTTGGCCTCTTCAAGCGCCTTTACGGCCCCGGCCTCCGCCTGCTGCGCTTTAACCGCAATCACCTCAGCTGCAGCCTTCTCTTTGCCCAAGGCAACGTTCGCTGCCTTGGCATTCGTCAACTCCTGACGAGCACGAAACAGATTGTCATTCTGCTTAGCCCAAGATTCATTCCACTTCTTGCGCTCATTGGAAAACTTTTCGTTCCAACTCTTGCGTTCATCAGAAAGGAGTTTGGCACGAGTACGAACCTGTTTAAGCTGAGCAGTGGCAGCCCACTCCGAGGTCTGTTTCTGCTTCTCAAAAGCAGCTCTATCCTTCTCAAACTGCTCCGCACCCGCATGAGCAGCCTTGACCAACTCTTCCGCTTCGGCCCGCAAGCGAGCAGCTTCCTCCTCCCTGCGGCCTAACACCTTGTAGTCTTCCAAAATGGCGTTCGCCACTATGGAACTTCCTACTAGCATGGTAGAAAGTTGGTTGATGCGCAACTCACGGGGTGCAGAACGGGCACGTTCAACTTCAAAAGGGGTGCCCAGACCACCCAGAATCTCCTTGCACGCAGAAGGATCGTTGGAAATATCATCCCCCTGCATAACAGTCCAGGGGGTCGGTGATAAACAGTACTTCGACCCTGGGTATAGGTGCGGTAATAATACTCCAATTCAGACTCCCCAGGCTGAATTGGAGGCCCATCATAACCCGCACCACCGGCAGACGAACCGGTACCCTTCTCACCAGCAGAAGACTTCTGCGGCCCAGCATCAGTTTTTTGCGGCTCTGCATCAGACTTTTGTTTCCCAGAATCAGAAAACCGTTGACCCAAATTATCACCCTCATTGGGAGAGATCAGATTGTTGGACGAATCAACGGTATCGAATATCTGGGTCGCGACCTTCTCCGCAGTACCCTCCGTTCGCACGGTTGAATCAGGCACCACCTTGACAAAAGGCGCCGAAGGTTCCTCAGACGCACCCGCACCCGCACCCGTGCTATGCGGGGGTGACGACGGAGCATCAAAGATAGAGAAATCTTTATCTTGAAGCTCTGCAAAACAAAGTCAATAACTATCAAAACACAAGTTGTACATAACACTCGAGACAAGCTATACAACACTTACCAACAGTAACCGCAGGTTTCTTTGGTGTCGGACCAGTCCTCTTAGACTGCAACCTCCGACGTTTCGATCCACCGGCACCAGCGACCGTCTCCTCTATTTGCCTCTTCCCAACAACAGACTGCGAACCCGCAGCATTTCCACCCGCAGCTGTACCCAAACCCTCGAGGGTATCAGATACTATCACATAATCCTTGTATCTACGGAAAGAAGAGTGAGAGATACCTGCCGCCTGCGGCACCAGATGAGGCACAACAGTGACCTCTGGTATTTTCTTCTGGCGAAAGCGCACGCCTTTCACCACTTGTCTTTTAGGCACACCCTTCGCGTCAGGGTCCCTTAAGGCCCTAAGATCACCTGCATGGAAACCATCCAAAAGGTGAGTCGGTGAAACCATTATTGTTATCACAAGTAAAAAGGATTCCTAAATATACCTTTGCCTCGCGGCAACTCAACTGCCAATGCGGCCTCAGTAGGCACCCGGAAGTTATCTCGAATGATGACATTAAACTCATCCTCGTCATCCGCACAAACAACTGTTTCAACCTGACCCCCGAAATCCGGGGCAAACATCCTCCATAAGGGAGCATCCTCTGATAGCAAACGCACAAGTCAGTAACGCATACGGGGATAAGAAAAGTTAAACAAATGAAAAGTACGTACCACCACTTTTCTCCCGCATCATGGGCTTTGACTTCTTGTTCCTCCTTGTCAGCATCATGCGCAACACCCACAACTGTGTGTTGCTCAGCTTCACCCACTCAATGGTCTGCAACTGCGGAAACCACTCCACCGTCTTTACACTAGGGACCGCAATGGTCTCTGTTATAATCGTCTTGGTCACGTTCCGAAACGTCATATTCGCAACAACTGCAGCAACCTTGATGTAAAAGAACTTCATTTTCCACTTCGTCATACCCTTGGGAGGAGTCATCAGTTTGGGACTACCATCTCGTTGACGGAAAGAAAAGAACCCCAAGGATACCGTCATTTGATAAAACCGTCGGAAATCTCCAACAGAAGGCTCTATGCCAAGAGCACGAAAGGTTGATTCAAAATTTCGAATCCGGATCATACCCAACGGACTCAGTTGAGAAATGTGGATCTTGTACCACTCCAAAACCTCAACAACAAAAACAGTCAAAGGTAACCGGAGATTACAGTCACCAAAAAAGTCTGCCCACATGGTAGCATAACCGGCCGGAGCATCGGCACCGGTGTCACCCTCCGATGGGTAAAGGGCCCCATATTCTGGGGGCATTTGGACGTCAAGAATCAGACGATTAAAGGACTTCCTGGTCCACTTTAGCACCGGTAAACCACCACCGGCGGCTCCCCCCCCCCTTCTTCCTCTGCCACCACCGGCGATGAAGGCTCCGGGTTTTCACCTTCCACATTATGTGGACTTGATGGTTCAGCCATCAGAAATATCGAAGAAACGGAAGAAAGTGAGTGGAAAAACTCAACTCAACCTCACCGGAAGTTCAAGAAATATCGTCGGAGAAGACAAAGAAATGTTCTCTCACCGGTAAATTTTTGAAATTTCGAACAAGTGAGGGGAAACCACGAACGGTTTCCCCTTATATACCCATCGCAATTAATGCGGAGGGAGAAAACGAATCATCACGTTCAAAAAGAACGAATTACGCGACACCACGTGTCAAGCGCCGTTTCCGCTGACGGTTATCACGCGCGCGTGGCCGCCCACGCGCCTGACAAGAGAGACCTTTACACTCCTTGCTACAGTGCATTTAATGCCTCGGGCAGTGCAAATGTCCTTTCATTTCAGCACATGCCAGAATGATCTCACCAACTTCCACCAACTCACACGTGAGATCAGCCACGTATGCAACAAAAAGCGACTACCTTATCCAATTACAAGCGGCATGCGGTTTCTCTGGTACCGCACCATAACCCATACCGCATGTCGTTTTTTTTACATACCCCTAAAAATAGGCAAAAATATATATCTCCACACTATAAAGGGGTATAATACCTATCCGCACTACCCACGAGCACACGTGGAATATGCGGAAATGACACACACGAGCCCGTTCAGGTGTGTCAGATACTCAGAACCAGCGTTGTTCTTTGGACTGAACCGCATCTCAGAAACAGGTAAACCGCATTGCCTTCATTCTCTTCAAGCTTCAAATCCCTCCTGTCCGGTTCACAACCACAGAGGGTGCATGAACACCTCCTTTAACAAGAAGAAGGAAGGGAATGTACACGCGCGCACATTAGCAACCCTGACTCCTGAACCTTCAAGAGCCACATCCGAGCAACACACCCGTTTCGAGCAAATATGGGAATGCAAAACCGCAGACACTCATGAGTCGCTGCAGACATAACCATAGCTTCCGCAAATGGTTGCTACGGAAGAGCCACAACTAACTCCACATCGAGGAACGAAACTACTCCAAGGAAAAATCCTCGGTATTGGAGCGTGAAGGAAGGTGCCTAAGGAAGAGATGCGGACGAGATCCCCAATGATCATACGAGCCCTTGTCGAACAACAAGCGATCGAACAAGCGGTAACAAGTCTGCTTATGACTTTGTTACCCTACTTGTAAGTTGGATAGAATAAACAATGGTAGGCATTACCATGCCTATGACCATGTTTATTTGACCATTATCCAGAATAACATTGTTCGACCAGACATGGCCAACAATAACGCAAGTACCCAACGTTGTTCCCACAACCGTGGCTAACAATGTCAAGCAACGAGGTAACCGCAAAGGACGCGCGATTACTTGAGAGCTAATGGGAAGAACATGAACACCCCACGAAAGGAATCATCATTAGATATCCAATCATGGGAGCAGCACGCTCTCTTCTTCGTTCACCACTTCAAAGGTTGGTTCGAAGTTTGTGCACACCTTCAACCTCCATCTCAGAGATTGGTTCGAAGTTTGTACACTTCCTCCAACTAATTCCCACACTCGGTTCGGCACACCAACAGGTGGCAACCAGCCAAAGGCTGAGAATTTCGCATCAGACGAAACATTTTCACCGGTACGGAAGAGGCGTCAAATGACCCTTCCAGACCTCCAGCTTGATTTACAAACAAAGAAGACCATCCACATGGTCTAGGATCTTCTCCAGACTCCAAACTACCTTCTAAACACCATAGTCCAGTACTCCTCCCACATACAACTTGCATGTGGCAGCAACACTAGACTGGGGGGACCTGAAGGGGTATGGTCCCAGATCTCGCGTCAGCATCGACCGCGAGTGACCATTACCCTTATCAAAACCCCCACCAGCCAACAACCTACTTGTGCCCATGCGAGAACGCGTCGACACAAGGGTTGAATCCAATCTATCTAGTGATGAAGGAGGACTTACCTGGAACATGAGAACGGTAGAGTGATGCGACATAGCATCACATCTGATGTATGAAAACGGAAGTATTCACAGCGATGCGGCCTCGCACCGCGTCCAGTGAACACTTCTATCAATACAAGGAAGCTGGATAACAGCAACAGTCACCACAGGCGACGATGCGGCCAGCAGCGCATCTCGCGTATTTCTTGATCACAAGCAAGAGACGCGATAACATCAGATGTTACCGCAGGCAGCGATGCGGCTCGCACCGCATCCTATACGCTCAACAAGTGGGACTGACACCACAGTGCAAGTGGAACCAATGGCAATCACCTGTCAGGTCTACGTAAGCGACAGACTGATGTGGCGTCGTCTCCCCGGCCGACATGTCTTACACACCTGCAAAGGTGCAGCATGCCGTCAGTCTATCCATCCACCTCCTCCTTCACTCCTCGGCTATAAATACCAACCCAAACCAGGTTTGAGGTATCTCTTCACAACTCTCTCACTACTACTACTATCTTACTTTGCTTCCCAAGCAAATTACTGATTCTCACGCCGGAGAGTGGTAACAAGGAGCACCCCCCACCCCATCCTCCTTGTTACGAGTCACGGTTTGTTTCCTTGTGCAGGAGATCAACCCACCGGTGAACCAGCCAGCAATCCTCGAGAGGAAGGGATTAACCCTTCTTGACGAGACCAGTGAGTTAACCCTGCCCGGTTAACCATTGTTTCATCAGGGTGCCAACCTCCATTATTTCCGACCGAGACGCTCGTTTTACTTCGGAATTGTGGCAAGCTATGCACAAATCCTTTGGCTCACGTTTGGACATAAGCACCGCTTATCACCCACAAACGGATGGGCAGTCCGAACGCACCATCCAAACTCTAGAAGACATGCTCAGGGCATGTGTGATTGACTTTGGCAAGAATTGGGAGAAGCATCTACCGCTAGTAGAGTTCTCGTATAATAACAGCTACCACACTAGCATTCAGGCAGCACCTTTCGAGGCATTGTACGGTCGTAAATGCCGATCACCCCTTTGTTGGGCGGAAGTTGGTGACAGCCAGATCACAGGCCTAGAACTGGTGGTAGACACGACGGAAAAGATTGCCCAGATCAGACAACGCATGGCGGCAGCTCGTGACCGTCAGAAAAGTTACGCTGATAAGCGTAGGAAACCGCTAGAATTCCAGGTCGGTGACCGGGTTCTACTTAAAGTCTCACCCTGGAAGGGTGTGGTTCGCTTTGGTAAACGAGGCAAACTTAATCCGCGGTATGTCGGACCATTCGAAGTTACCGAGAAAATCGGTAAGGTGGCTTATAGATTGAATCTGCCTGAAGAACTGAGTGCGGTGCACAACGTGTTTCACGTATCTAATCTGAAGAAGTGTCTGTCAGATGAAACGCTCGTAATTCCTTTCAAGGAACTCACCATTGACGAACAACTACACTTTACTGAGGAACCGATTGAGATCACGGATTGAGAGATCAAAATCCTCAAACGTAGCCAGATACCTCTCGTGCGAGTTCGTTGAAACTCACGACGTGGCCCAGAGTTTACCTGGGAGCGGGAAGACCAGATGAAGCACAAGTATCCCCAGTTGTTCCCAAATGAAACCCCCAGCACTGAAGCTACAACCGAATTTCAGGACGAAATTCCAAACTAACGGGGGGATGATGTGACACCCCGTTGAAACACTCTCACTTATACTAGCTTGTCAGTGGCTGCCTTAACTTTCGGGACGAAAGTTCTTAAAACTTGAGGATAATGTGACACTCTAGGTTTTCCCGAGCAACTATCTTGTATCGACTTTATGTGTACATTCTATTATATGAAAATTTGTGATTTATCTTGATGTGCTATAATGTGTACGTATAATGTATAATTATATATATATAATCATATGTACGTAGTGAGCCGAGACCGCGAACCCGACTCGAGACCACCCGGTCTCGAGTGAACAGTGAGCCAGTTGGGCCATTTGGGCCGCACATCCTTGAGCCTGTGAATTGGGTTATAAAACCCTCACATAAACCACACCTTCCTATTCTTTGGACACTCAAACCCCCAAACATTCCCTCACTTTCACATACACCCTCCTTCTCCCTCTCCTCTCATCTTTCTCTCACTAAAACCCTAAGACACCATCACCCTCTCCTCTCTCTCGGACTCAACCGGTAGCATCAAGACTCTCGGATCAAGCTCATTACTCTCACTCGAAACTTCTTTCACCGACCCTCCATACCCTCCATATTCAACCGGTTAGTGTGTGTGTATGGATTTATGATAAATAGTGCTATAGTTGCTTATTTGAAATAATTTATGTGAAACAATGTGCTTTCTAATAACCGAGTGAATGATTGGAATGTCGAGTGATACGGATAAGCTTAGTGTGTTTCGAATAATGGATTCATGCTAGAAAATGTAAGAAAATATTGTTTTCATAATGTTTTGCAAGTTTGCCTTGATAGCTAGATTATGTGTTATTATTCTTGGATGCATGATGTGTGTTGTGATATTGAGAACCTAGGATTAGGAGAGGATGTGGTCCATTGAATGAATCTAATGAAAAACCGTATGAATGTGTAGGATGAACATGTTGATTGAATATGATATGAACATATGATGAACTATTTGAATGTTGTTATGAATATTTGAAAAGTTGTTGTTTGATCCGTTTGATTTGGATATTGGACAAGAAAACATGTTAGTGCAAATGTATTGGCTAGTACACAATATCATGAATTTGAAATTCTATTGGATAGTACAAGTTGGACAGGTTCTAGAAGGACTTCGTGTGTACGCGACCATGATTGCGAGTCGAGACCTTCGGTTGCGACTCGAGACCAACACGTGACAACTCGAGACAGACTTCAAGGACTCGAGACCAGCAAGGTCTCGACTTGAGACTTCAAGATCTCTACTCGAGACTGAACTCGAGACCCCTGAGGTTGCGACTCATGCCAGCCTCACTCGAGACCAAAACGTGATAATTCGAGATCTCCTGGTTGCGACTCGAGACCGCACATTCTCGAGTCGAGACCACCTTGTCTCGACTGGGCTACCTACCTGGGTTATTGGGCCACAATGTGTTATGATCAGACTATGTGTTTTGCTGGACTATGTGTTAACTATTATTGTGTAACCGTGTAGTTATTAGAGCAGGCCCAATAACTTAAAAGATAACTGCATGCATCCTATGTGTTAGATACATGTAGGATATACGTGATTACTTTTACCCCCCAAACCTGACCTATACTGGTAACCATGTTAGGACGTGGTGACCAGCAAGCTTGACCAAGTAAGCTAATCTGCCGAGCAACCCAAGGTGAGTTCACAACTATTAAAGCATGCGTTCCCGGTGGATTGGGAAACGGAACTAAAAACAACACTATTCCCCTTGTGAGGGATACAAACTTACTTTTCTTCCCTTGTTACTGGGAACTCTTAGTTAATTACTGTTTATACGGAATGAAACGGGCAACACGAAACGAAACTCTATCACTTAAGTCCCTACTACTTAATACCGATTAGTCGCCGGGGCCAGGCGAACGGGTTATTAGTTGATAGCGCTATTTAGGTCTTACCAGCCTCACACCGTCCTCGTGTATGGGATCGGGAGTGAACTAATAGACTCTGGCAAATCCGTCAATGATGATAGAACATTGACAAACGGGGCACTTTACGGAAACGTACGGTCACATGAAGTATTCGGTATTGGAAAAACAGTTTAGTCGCTTACTTATGGGGTAGCTCCCCATGGCATGTATAAACGGATAAATTAACTAGTGAAACAAGTTTTTGGTAATTAAAAACTGGACAACTCGTGAACTCGCCAACATTTTTGTTGATGCCCTACTGCATGCTTTGCAGGTACCCAGTGACTCAGGATCTTATAGAAATGACCACTACACATCCCCAATTAAACAAAATCAAGTCACTTGGAGCACCATTTCGAAGTAAGTTTTATATTAATGGACTCGTATCACCGTTTTGATCAAAATCCCTAAAAAATATGTTTGTAATTTGGAAAAAAGCTTAACTCCGTTAAGTTTTTTTTTAACGGGGGACCATTGTAGAAAAAATATATGAAAGGTGGGACTGGTAGAAGGAATATTCTAAAAAAGAATTATTAATGGCTAATAAGGTTTAGATGAGATTATTACAGGTCAATTCCTCTTTTTTTAAACCTTCTAACTCACACACCTTCTAATCTTAAATTTCTATTTTTTTCCACTATAAGGGTGTGCGGAGTGGGACGCGGCAAACCTCGGCAAACCTTTTTGCCGATCGGCAAACACCGCCGCCGAGGTTTTGCCGTTGCCGAACAACTCAAGAATCGGGGATGCCGATGCGGGGAAAGTGATTGAGGAAGAGAGAGGGTATTGTGGGTGGGGTCCATTCCTATCTCAACCAATCACAACTTTTTCCTTTTTTTTAAAAAAAAATAGTTTACCACTTCACCAAGTGTCTAAACCATTGCCAACACTTTTCACAAAAGTTTAAACACTTTTGGCTGATTGACATGGCACGCTCTGATTGGTCGGTTTTTTAGTTTGTCACTCCAAAGTGTTTAACCACTCCTTATACCCTAATATCTGAACCCTCGATCTTATAGAAATGACCACTACAACTTAATACTGCTAGCGAGGATACAAGCCCTTCGGTCAAAATCCAATTATTACATAAGTAAATAAAATATTTAGAAATTTGACTCGCTATTCTTTTTTTGTACTATTTTACAAAACATTTTGTCTCTTATCATTTGATTCTACATGCTTTGATTTTTTATCATATTTTTAACACGATAGAAATTTTCGATACCACGTTAAAATAATATACTAAGATATATAGGTCAAACCATCTTAATCCACGGGCAATTTTCAAAGATTCATGCCTCAAGTTAGATCAAAACGTCAATTTTCCAAAATAAACTAGAACGAAAAACAAGCATACAAAACAAATAACACAACCCTCAAAATATAACATAAAATTTTCAAAATAAACCAGAACGGTTTTACTTTCAACTTTAGTCTCTTATATACTTTTCATCTTTCACAAATTCTTCATTTAACGCGTCGTTCTAAATTTCCGACTTAACACGCCGCAACGTGCGTGTGAGGTTCAACGTTTTTTCATCTATTTTTTTCCTGTTTGACATGTCCGTCGCAGCGCGTCTATTTTTCTCCGTTTAATAAGTCTGTCGCAGCGTGCGAGTCAGAGATCGACTTAGTTATTTTTTTCTCGGTTTTACACACAGGCTCGTGGTCATGTGAGAAACATTTGTCTTTTATCTAACATGATATATAACTAATGAATCCCCGCCGCATTGCGACGAAAACATTATAAATTCAAATCCCTGTCATATGTTATATAAATTTTCAAATTAATTTACGGAAATGTTATCCAAAATTTTAAATTAATTTATGGAAACGTGTGGGAAAAGAATTATATACCGCACTTCGAAAGCACACATCAACTTATGACTTTCATAGATAAATAAATGAAAATTTAAACCAAAAAACTTAAACAAAGATAAACACTAACTTTATATATAAATGATTTTAAGGGTGAGCGGGGCACTCCCCTAAGGGGGAGCAGGCACCTTCGGTGACCCCATGCGGGAACCATGCTTGCCGAATTAGGGGGGTGCCGCCATCAAGGCGGTGAGCTATTTTGGGGAACGAAATCGGTAGGGAGTCACCGATGAAAGAAAGGAGGGAGGAGAGAGGGAAATGATGGACCAATGAATTTTTTTTTTTTTTTTTACATAAAAAAACAATTCCCCTAAGAGGGGTGCACCCCGTACGTTTTTGGACAAGAGGGAAGTTATAGAGGGGAAATGACATGGCAACGTATGATTGGGTTAAAAAAAGTTTTCCCTCACCTAATTAGGGGGTGCCCCCTTCACCCTAAGTGGGGAGTCATCTCTCTTACACACACCCAATCAGGTTATGTCACGTCAACTCCTCTCTTAAACTCCCCTCACACCTCAATTTGATGGCATCACTCCACTCACACAATTATTTTTTTATAAAAAAATAAGAAAAAAAATATGATTTGTGGAAAAAGAATGGACCCACATTAACAACCAATCACCCCCTCTCTCTCTCTCCTCTCTCTCACGCGGTGAACTCTCTCCGACCCCCCTCCCCGAATTCAGTCCCCGCCTTGATGGCGCCGGTGTTCCCGAGCGGGGACTTGGATCACCGCACCCACTCCCCGCGAGTGCCCCGATCACCCTAAAACACTAACTCAAAAGTAAATTAAGCTAGAAACCAAAACCTATCGGTTGCGTAAAAGATATTTTGATATAAACGTGATGGGAAGTGAGGGTTTTCAAATCACAGTCAATGTTGTTTGGCCTTAACTTTTTGCAAATGGGAAACAATCTTTTAAACTGTATTTTTTTTTATTATTTCCTTTATAAATAAAATAAAACAACTATAATTTGTAAAATCCAATACTATAGAGAGAACAATAGATAAACATAAGGGTACTCAAGGAGTAGTGCAAACGGTTTGTGTGGGTAGCTTGATCTGGTAGTGTACTAGTGTATGTCAATTTGGGTATATGTGGAAACCGAGTGAATGTGGGAGTTGTGATATTTCGATCATGCGGTGTGGGCATGGATATGTGGCGTTTATGCCTTTTCACGCCGTACACATCACATCGTTATAAGCGTTTTCCACTATGTTGTTGCTTGGGCTTGAACATTTTCACCGGCGTTGAGATAAAGTGTGGGTCGACGTGGCGTTTGATGATTGGTGTGCCTTATAGCCAGCCGTTGGACCCCAACGACACAATTTAAAAAAGGATTTTTCAATTAAAAAATATATTTTAACCCATCTATATAAAAAACTCAACCTTTTAACCATTTTTCACCTTACTCTCTTCCAGGCTTCTTTCCAACTCCATTCCAACCTTCATTTTTATAAAACCTCTCAAACTTTTTATAAAAAAATGCATTTACACAACCGCAACTTCGATCCGAACAGCCCCTATGGTATGGGCGAAGTACATAACACCACTTTCTTCTCAAGTGTAACGCCCGGCTCTTTTGTACTTTCCATTTATAGAAAGTTTTGTTCGTATTTCTATTTTTGGAAACTTTGTAGTATTGTAATCGTTCCTTTCTTTGTAATCATTATCAAACCGAGACTTGGATCATTAATGAAGCTTGTATTTTGTTACGTTTATGTTATACGCATTCTATGTATGCTCGTATGATCGATTTGGTGAATCAATCAATGTCTAATCGTTATTCTTGGAAACGATGTGCGAGACTTGTAATTAATCTAAACTTATGCATTGAACGTATTTTGAACGAGAACGATACTTGGTTATGACATTTATACGCTTAAACATACTTTGGTTTTGATTATCATGCTTAACTACACCTTATACTATGCTTTTGTATCAAAACAAGTCCCTAAACTCTCAAGATTGTACCTAAAAGGATCAAATACAAACTTCAGGGACTAAAGTGTAACAAAACGAAAGTTGGGAGACCCCTACCCGCCGCGTGACGCGAGGGTCCTAGACGTCACGCGACGCCCTTGTTTCGGCAGAAGGTGTGCTTCTTGAGCTGTTGTGCACGAAATCCAACTCTCCAACCTCACCCAATCACCTTTAATCCACCTCTAATCACCTCCAATCATCTTCTAACTCCTCCATTATAAATACCCACCTTCTCCAACCCATTTGACACTTTCACAACTCTCTAATCTTCACAAATTCACTCTCAATCTGCAGTAAATCTGAGTTTTGGACAGATTCTTGTAACTTCACTAAAGTGAGTGTAACTTGCTTATTTCTTAACCAAATCACTTGATTCTTCTTCCTATTGCTTTGTTATGTCCTTGGGTTTGAATCCTTGGTTTTTCCTTGGAAGAATCATGCTTGGATTTGCCTTAAAATGGACTAAAACTTTCTGTTTTGTTTATTATTAATCAACAACTTGTTATTTCTTATCCAACTTGTGTCTAACACATCTCACACCAATGTCCTAATGCTTACAACCTCTCCTATGGTTGGGTAAGCTTAAAAACATGGTTGAGACACTTAAAATCAGAGGATTAAACCTCATAAACTTGGTGTTTTGATTAGGGTTTTAACCCACAAGTCATGTCAAACTTAGACTTTGATGCATGAGTGATTATGGAACAACTTGGGTTGTCCAAACATACAATCCTCGCATGATTTGATGATTTCTCTTAGCTTAGTTCATTTACCTACTTGTATAAACCTTAGTTCGTGACCCTCCTTGGTTGTTTTTACATCAAGTGTAGTGGTGAACATCTAAGGGGTATCTAAATGGAAGCTTGTCTTCCTACCCCATACATGACATCTATGACATAACTTGAGGTACCTAAATGAAGAATAAACCTTCTACCTCTTACTTGAATATCTAAAATATATATATTCTACAAGTTAAATAATATATATGTACATACACCTCCTTGATAATCATCTAAGGACCTAAACCTTGCCATGATTCTTATGAGTGTTCAACTCATGAAATCATTATAATCCTTGTGGTTACCAAGTGTCATGCAAGTGTTAAAGGGAAGATGAGTATTTTGATATTATATTCTATTACATTTTCGTGTCACCTTGATTCCGAATCTTCCGAACTCCCCAAACTCATACGCTTTGTTTCTTTGTGTAGAAGAACAAGGTGCTCCAACTAGCTAACTCAACCACCAACTTGCTCTCGGATTCTCAAGTTTAAAGACTTGCAAACCGTGAGTATACTCGTATTTCCCCCTTTTATTTTTACCACTTTTGGGGTGTAACATGTTTACCTATTGAAACTTACACATGAACTTTTGTCTAAACACATGAACATTCCTATAACATGCTTGTATATGTGATGGATTGATACTTTAAATTTGGGTGATTCTTATGTGTTGAACTTATCATTAACTTCGTACGAGCCAAACCGTGACATATGTAGCGCTATAGGATTAACGACCCGCCTCTACTGAAACTTTGGTTATGTCATGAGCAAGTTGCGTTTTCTTGGTTTGATATGTTAGACACATGCCATATTTAATGTTTATCTTGAATCGCATGCTTGCTATGAGGGATTGTTCACACTTTTATCTTATGCTATGTAAGTACCAAACTTGTATACTCGCCTTTGCTTTTGCATTGAATTGTATTTTAAACATGTTACAGGTTGATGATGATGAAATGAAAGAGGTAGCACGATGCCTAGATACACACTTTAGACGTTAGGTTTAATATGTTGTATCGAATTTTGGTTATGTTAGTTTGTTATTTTGATTAAACTTGTTGTTATTTGGGATCTTGTATTGATGACTACTTGAAGTTTGGGAAATGAAATTTGGATTATTAAATTATTGTCACAAATAGTGTTATGATGTCTCGAGCAATCTTCACACTTCGTCTCATCCCGATGTTTCCGCCATTGGTTGGGGTTTGACAGATTGGTATCAGAGCCATAACTATAGGGAATTAGGAAAATTGCCATACTTTTGCCCTAGTCTATAGTTTTAGGAACTTTGTCTCTTATTTGTTGTTTAAAACATTTGTACTCTACCTTACATGCTTCCTAGCTACACTTCTTGTTATTAAATTTATGCGCCTTTCCTAAGGCTAACACGAATACACTTATGCTATTTTATACTCTTGTAACATCAACGAGACAACTTTACCAAAATAGGCGTGAAACCCACAATTTGGTAAACGACTCTCACTCTACCTTTAATCTATTTTTGCACGAAATTTCACCATTAAGCTAGGAGTGACATCCACAACTTAATGGTAATTTCCATTTCAACTCTAGTGGACCCTTGTCAAAGTGTCAAAATTTTATTTTGGCCGACAAGTACCAACCACATTTAGGGTACGAAATCGTCAAGTTAGGGGTGAAACTCGCATCTTGTCGATTAAGTCCCATTCCTTGATTTTTATTCTCGCCAAAGTCCCGAATGTTCCAATCATTTAGAGATGTGTAGTAACCGGAAGGGTAAGATACCGTTAATCGCTTCTCGACGAGAGTATCTTACTTATAGGCCAAAGCACAATATCTCTAAATCGAAAGGACTTTCGACCCACTTTGGAATTGTCGACGTTTCTCTACCCGAAACAATCCTATGTTTTATTGAGCCTCTCTTTTATGTAACTCAATTTATATGTGATTTTATACTTGAACGTTCTTTCATTTCGAAATGTCGTTTTAATCATTTCGCACGTTACCGCAATCATAAACAATAATAATTCTCGTGAACAAACTAAATTTATACCCTCCTTACGCAACTTATGTGTTATACTTGTTGAATGCATGTGGAAACTTATGCTCTATGTGAACATTACTTGATACATGAACAATTACTTGCTTTTACATACACAAACCTTATTTTCAACTAATGATCGAGTCTCATCCTTTCCTTCTCTTTTCAATCTTTTAGATGTCGTCTAGTTCCTCCAAGAGACGCAAGTCAAAGAAGGGTTCGACTTCCACCGCCATGTCTCAAAAAGATTGCATGAAATTTATGGCCAAGCAATTTGCTAAAGTCCTACCCGACATCGTTAGCAAGATTCAAACCGATTCACCGCATGGCTCTGTTGACTCAAAGGCAGACAAACCCAAACCGACCTTCCAGTTTAAGCAATTTATGGCTTGTAAACCCTTAGAATTTACCGGCAAGAATGGCGCTACCGCCATGATGAACTGGTTTGATGCCATCGAGCTTACCTTCTTGCAAAGTGGTTGCCCTGACGAACTCAGAACCTTGAATGCAACTGGGGTGTTTCGTGAAAAGGCACTCGAGTGGTGGACGACTGAACGTAACAAAAGAGGAAACGAGGTCGCACATGCTATGCCTTGGGACGATCTCAAACAGCTCATGAAAGACCACTTCTGTCCCCCTCATGAACTCCAAAAATTGGAGAACGGATTTTGGAACCTCACTCAAAAAGGGAGTGACATGGATGGCCTGATTACGCGCTTTAAACAACTCAGTGTTCTTTGCCCTGGGCAAGTTGAGACCGTTCCTAAGACCATAGCCAAATTCGTTCGTTGTGTTGCACCTTCCCTGACAAACCACCTTGCCTCTGCTAATCCCCAAACCATCGAAGATGCTTTTCGTATAGCCACCGAACTTAACAACAACTGCGTTCTTCAGGGAACCTATGACAAGGTTTCAACAAAGAATGCACACCAAGCTACCGTTGACTCTTCTGATGAGCCCAAACCCTCCCAACAGTCTAAGAGAAACCAAGGCAAGAAGCGGAAGGCTTCAAGCCAAAACTGTGCGGTCGTCACTCCGCCAAACCCACAACCCCTTCAAACTGTGCCCGCATTCAACAGTGAACGCAAGGTGTATTCTGGAACGCACCCAAAGTGCGACAAGTGGCGATATCATCACCCTCTAAACACTCAATGTCGGAAGTGCGACAGGTGTGGCCGAGGTGGGCATACCGCTCCATTCTGCCGCTACACCAGTCATGTCAACCAAAACCAAGCTCTCTTAGCTCCAACCCAAGTCGCTCCTGTGCGAGCATGTTTCACGTGTGGTGATACCAACCATATGGCCAATGTGTGTCCTCAACGATATCAACCACAACAGCCTCGACAGCAACTACCACAGCCACAACCCCAGCAACAACAACAACAGGTTCAAGAACCCGCTAGGGGTCGAGCTTTCCTCCTCACCACAGCTCAGGCTCAAAACGCAAACGACGTCATCACTGGTACGTTTCTCATTAACCATGTCTATGCTTCATGCCTATTTGATACTGGTGCCGATAAAAGTTTTGTGTCGTTAGAATTCGAGTCCTTGCTCAAGTGTAAACGCTCTAAGTTGCCAAAATCTTTCGCTGTCGAAGTCGCTAATGGTAAAACCGTCACTGTCGATTCCGTTCTCTCCAATTGTTCCTTGATTCTCAACGATCATACATTTTCGATCAACCTTATACCTATGCAAATGGGTAGCTTTGACATCATAGTAGGCATGGACTGGCTTAGGCAAGTTCGTGATGAGGTTGTTTGTTCTGAAAAGTTTATCCGCCTTCCTCTTCCAAACGGTGATTCTCTACACGTCTATGGTGAAAAGCCTTCTCGAGGCCTTAAGCTTATGTCGTGTATCAAAGCAAACAAATGCTTACGCAAGGGTACCTTCGCCTTTCTCGCCCACATTGTGGAAAAGAAGGACAAAGGCCCAAGCATAAGCGACGTTCCTGTTGTACGCGACTTTCCGGATGTATTCCCCGACGATCTTCCTGGTCCGCCTCCTGCTCGTTCTGTTGATTTTCGCATCGATTTAGTGCCTGGTGCTACGCCTGTCGCTAAGTCCCCCTATCGTTTAGCACCCTCTGAGATGCAAGAGCTCTCGACTCTCGAGTCAACTTCAAGAGCTTTTTGACAAAGGCTTTATACGCCCTAGTACTTCTCCTTGGGGCGCTCCCGTTTTGTTTGTCAAAAAGAAAGATGGATCATTTCGTATGTGTATTGACTATCGTGAGCTCAACAAGCTTACTATCAAAAACCGATACCCTCTTCCTCGCATTGATGACCTCTTCGACCAATTGCAAGGCGCGACTTGCTTTTCAAAGATCGATCTTCGTTTTGGGTATCATAAACTTCGAGTACTCGAAGAAGATGTACCTAAAACCGCTTTCCGTACACGTTATGGTCATTACGAGTTCGTGGTCATGCCCTTTGGTTTGACCAACGCACCTGCTGTTTTCATGGATTTAATGAACCGCGTGTGCAAAGCATACTTGGACCATTTTGTGATCGTCTTCATCGACGATATTCTCATCTATTCTAAGACGCAAGAAGAGCATAAGCGACACTTGCACCTTATCCTTGAACTCCTTCGTGCTGAACGTCTATACGCCAAATTCTCCAAGTGTGAATTTTGGCTAAATGAGGTTCAATTCCTTGGTCATACTGTCAACGAACATGGAATTCACGTTGACCCCGCTAAGATCGAAGCTGTGAAAAATTGGATCGCACCTAAATCTCCGTCTGAAGTTCGCTCGTTTCTTGGTCTTGCTGGTTACTATCGTCGTTTCATCTCCAACTTTTCAAAAATCACTGTTCCTTTGACCTCCTTGACTCAAAAAGAGAGACCTTTTGTTTGGGGTCCCGAACAAGAGGAATCTTTTCAAACGCTTAAGGACATGCTTTGCAATGCTCCTATCCTAACGCTTCCTGATGGTAACGATGATTTCGTCGTGTATTGCGACGCTTCAAACCTTGGCCTTGGTTGCGTCCTTATGCAACGTGACAAGGTTATCGCTTACGCATCGAGACAACTCAAAATTCATGAGAAAAACTATACTACCCACGACCTTGAACTTGGTGCAGTCGTTTTTGCATTGAATATTTGGCGACACTACCTCTATGGTACTAAATGTGTGGTCTTCACCGACCATAAGAGCCTTCAACACATCTTCAACCAAAAAGAACTGAATATGCGTCGACGTCGTTGGGTGGAATTGTTAAACGACTACGATTGCGAAATCAAATACCACCCAGGTAAAGCGAATGTAGTAGCCGACGCTCTTAGTCGTAAAACTCACGTCAAGAGTATCCGTTGTTTCCAACTCGTCCACGACCTTCAAAATCGCATACGTAACGCTCAGTACACATCCGTTAATGAGGGTAACCTCTACAACGAGATGCAATGTGGTGCTGAAAATAGTCTCGTGTCCAAATCTGATGGCATTTTATACTATCTCAATCGTATCTGGATTCCCGACCGTGATGATCTTCGCAAATTCCTGATGAAGGAGGCCCATAACACGAAGTATTCTATTCACCCTGGTGCCGACAAGATGTACCATGATATGCGTACATCCTATTGGTGGCCTGGAATGAAGAAGGATATAGCCACTTTCGTCTCAAAATGTCTCACATGTTCCAAAGTGAAAGCTGAACATCAACGTCCCTCTGGCTTACTCAAACAACCAAGGATTCCTATCTGGAAATGGGAGATCATTGCCATGGATTTTATCACTAAGCTTCCTCGCACTACGGCTGGTCATGACAACATTTGGGTAATCGTTGATAGATTGACCAAGTCAGCTCACTTTCTCCCTATTCGTGAAGATTTCAAAGTCGAGAAATTGGCTAAGGTCTACATGAAGGAGATAATCTGTCGTCATGGTATTCCCATCGACATCATTTCTGATCGTGATGCTCGCTTTACGTCTCGTCTCTGGCAAACTTTTCAATCTGCTATGGGTACTAAACTCAACCTTAGCACTGCCTTCCATCCTCAGACTGACGGTCAAACCGAGCGTACTATCCAAACCTTAGAGGATATGCTTCGTTCATGCGTAATAGATTTTGGTGGCAACTGGGATTCACACTTGCCCTTGGTCGAATTCTCGTACAATAACAGTTATCACGCGAGTATTCAAATGGCACCTTTCGAAGCATTGTATGGTCGTAAGTGCCGTTCGCCTATTTGTTGGCACGAGACTGGTCAAGCCCAACTCACCGGTCCCGAGCTTATACAAGAGACGACGGACAAGATTTTACAGGTTCGAGACAACTTATTGAAAGCCAGGAGCCGACAAAAGAGTTACGCTGACAAAGGACGCAAACCTATGGAATTCGAGACAGGTGACTTCGTGCTTCTCAAGGTATCCCCTTGGAAGGGCGTGATTCGATTTAGCAAGAAAGGGAAACTCGCACCTCGCTACGTCGGTCCTTTCAAAATCCTCGAGAGGATTGGCGAGGTTGCGTATAGACTAGACCTGCCCGAAGAACTCAGCAATGTACACCCTGTCTTCCACGTATCCAAATTAAAGAAATGTCTAGCTGACGAAGGACTTCACGTTCCCCTCGAAGACTTGCAAGTCAACGAAACGCTTCACTTTGTGGAAAAACCGGTCGAAATCATGGACCAAGGAACCAAGCAATTGAGGCGCAGTCGAATTCCTATTGTCAAGGTTCGATGGGAAGGAAAGCGTGGCGCTGAATTTACTTGGGAGCTTGAAAGTGAAATGAAGTCGAAGTATCCTCATCTTTTCCCCGAGTCTTCCTAAATTTCGGGACGAAATTTCCTAAAGGAGGGGAGACTGTAACGCCCGGCTCTTTTGTACTTTCCATTTATAGAAAGTTTTGTTCGTATTTCTATTTTTGGAAACTTTGTAGTCTTGTAATCGTTCCTTTCTTTGTAATCATTATCAAACCGAGACTTGGATCATTAATGAAGCTTGTATTTTGTTACGTTTATGTTATACGCATTCTATGTATGCTCGTATGATCGATTTGGTGAATCAATCAATGTCTAATCGTTATTCTTGGAAACGATGTGCGAGACTTGTAATTAATCTAAACTTATGCATTGAACGTATTTTGAACGAGAACGATACTTGGTTATGACATTTATACGCTTAAACATACTTTGGTTTTGATTATCATGCTTAACTACACCTTATACTATGCTTTTGTATCAAAACAAGTCCCTAAACTCTCAAGATTGTACCTAAAAGGATCAAATACAAACTTCAGGGACTAAAGTGTAACAAAACGAAAGTTGGGAGACCCCTACCCGCCGCGTGACGCGAGGGTCCTAGACGTCACGCGACGCCCTTGTTTCGGCAGAAGGCGTGCTTCTTGAGCTGTTGTGCACGAAATCCAACTCTCCAACCTCACCCAATCACCTTTAATCCACCTCTAATCACCTCCAATCATCTTCTAACTCCTCCATTATAAATACCCACCTTCTCCAACCCATTTGACACTTTCACAACTCTCTAATCTTCACAAATTCACTCTCAATCTGCAGTAAATCTGAGTTTTGGACAGATTCTTGTAACTTCACTAAAGTGAGTGTAACTTGCTTATTTCTTAACCAAATCACTTGATTCTTCTTCCTATTGCTTTGTTATGTCCTTGGGTTTGAATCCTTGGTTTTTCCTTGGAAGAATCATGCTTGGATTTGCCTTAAAATGGACTAAAACTTTCTGTTTTGTTTATTATTAATCAACAACTTGTTATTTCTTATCCAACTTGTGTCTAACACATCTCACACCAATGTCCTAATGCTTACAACCTCTCCTATGGTTGGGTAAGCTTAAAAACATGGTTGAGACACTTAAAATCAGAGGATTAAACCTCATAAACTTGGTGTTTTGATTAGGGTTTTAACCCACAAGTCATGTCAAACTTAGACTTTGATGCATGAGTGATTATGGAACAACTTGGGTTGTCCAAACATACAATCCTCACATGATTTGATGATTTCTCTTAGCTTAGTTCATTTACCTACTTGTATAAACCTTAGTTCGTGACCCTCCTTGGTTGTTTTTACATCAAGTGTAGTGGTGAACATCTAAGGGGTATCTAAATGGAAGCTTGTCTTCCTACCCCATACATGACATCTATGACATAACTTGAGGTACCTAAATGAAGAATAAACCTTCTACCTCTTACTTGAATATCTAAAATATATATATTCTACAAGTTAAATAATATATATGTACATACACCTCTTTGATAATCATCTAAGGACCTAAACCTTGCCATGATTCTTATGAGTGTTCAACTCATGAAATCATTATAATCCTTGTGGTTACCAAGTGTCATGCAAGTGTTAAAGGGAAGATGAGTATTTTGATATTATATTCTATTACATTTTCGTGTCACCTTAATTCCGAATCTTCCGAACTCCCCAAACTCATACGCTTTGTTTCTTTGTGTAGAAGAACAAGGTGCTCCAACTAGCTAACTCAACCACCAACTTGCTCTCGGATTCTCAAGTTTAAAGACTTGCAAACCGTGAGTATACTCGTATTTCCCCCTTTTATTTTTACCACTTTTGGGGTGTAACATGTTTACCTATTGAAACTTACACATGAACTTTTGTCTAAACACATGAACATTCCTATAACATGCTTGTATATGTGATGGCTTGATACTTTAAATTTGGGTGATTCTTATGTGTTGAACTTATCATTAACTTCGTACGAGCCAAACCGTGACATATGTAGTGCTATAGGATTAACGACCCGCCTCTACTGAAACTTTGGTTATGTCATGAGCAAGTTGCGTTTTCTTGGTTTGATATGTTAGACACATGCCATATTTAATGTTTATCTTGAATCGCATGCTTGCTATGAGGGATTGTTCACACTTTTATCTTATGCTATGTAAGTACCAAACTTGTATACTCGCCTTTGCTTTTGCATTGAATTGTATTTTAAACATGTTACAGGTTGATGATGATGAAATGAAAGAGGTAGCACGATGCCTAGATACACACTTTAGACGTTAGGTTTAATATGTTGTATCGAATTTTGGTTATGTTAGTTTGTTATTTTGATTAAACTTGTTGTTATTTGGGATCTTGTATTGATGACTACTTGAAGTTTGGGAAATGAAATTTGGATTATTAAATTATTGTCACAAATAGTGTTATGATGTCTCGAGCAATCTTCACACTTCGTCTCATCCCGATGTTTCCGCCATTGGTTGGGGTGTGACATCAAGGGTCTCAACCGATCCGCAACTTCGATCCAAACATAAAGGCAAATTATTATACTTAGTTTCGGTTTTTTAACGGTATTTTTAGCTTTCCTTTTTTTATGTAGTCTTTTTTTACTTAAGTTATGTTAACTTTTTTTTATTTAATTTACGTAATCTTTTTTATTTACATTATGTAATCTTTTTTTATTATTGTTAATTATTATATAGGTTTAAAAAAAAACTGATACACATTTTACATTTTTAAATAACAAAAATAATAACAAAAACTGGGTGTCACGTGTCGAATATCGCCCACTCTTCCACGCCCCGTTCCACCCCCTTGTTTTTTTTTTCACCACGCCCCGTTTTCGACGCGCGCTAACATGGCGTCCACTTGTCGAATAACGCCCACTTTTTCAAGCCCATCCACACCGTATATTCTTTAGTAGTTCTATACGAGTGCCCTAAAAATTCGGTTTTTTTTTTCATAAATTTGTTTCAAAATAATATGGTTGTTTCTCATTTGTTGTCTTTATTTGAGTACTTTGGGTTCTGCTCTTAGTACCCTAATAAAAAACACATAATAAAGAAATTTGAAATTTCGTGATTATAAAAGAATAAGTAAACTGCTAAAATCAGCCCCGAAGTTAGGGTAGTTTCGCTAGATTTACCCAAAAATGTTTTTTTTCTCAACCATACAACTTAGGTTTCACAAAAGTTGTTAGGTTCATCAATTCCTCTAACACCCCTAAAAAGTGATGTTTAATAAGAGATATTTTGATCGATTTGACAAAAGTGCCAAATCTTAGGGACGATTGTGGCAGTTTACTCTTTTTAATGCCGTTCTAATTTTTTATTAATATTTTCTTATAACCTTTTTTTTTTTCAAACCGTTTTTTAAATAAAATGTTTTATTTTTTAATTTCTTTAAAATATTTTTTTTTTGTCGCCAAACTATAGTTTTTGTTACCGACAAAATGACATTGTTACCAAGGCTTATAAATTATCTTTGTTTGATAATTGGCGTCGTTTTTCATACTCATATCATAAATTTCTTCATAGAAAATCGAATCTTTCCTACATAAAAATCTAAAACTTATTAACCAAATTAAACCAAATCTTGTTAGTTTGACTCTATTAATATTATGCAATTGCCTTTCACAAAGGGTTGTAACCTGATGAGTATTTACTCAAGATAAAAATATTTTTAAGCAAATAAAAGAGTAAATTACAAGTTTTGTTTTTTATGTTTATATCAAATTTCAGGCGCTGACCTTTTAGCCAAAAGTTTACAGGCGGTGTCCTTTACCTTTCAAAATCTTGCACGTTTTGTCCTTTAGTCCAAACTTGGTTAGAAATCTCAGTTAAAAAATATCATGTGCAATGCACATGAGGGTAATTTGGTCTTTTTACTTGTTTAATTAAGAAAACCATTTTAATGAATTTAAATTTTAATAAACTAAACAAAAATGAATTATAAATCTCTGAACACACTCTCTTTCTCAGTGAGACACTCTTTTCCTCTCTACTCTCTCACTGGCACCACTACCTACCACCACCACCCTCACACCAGCACTACTACCGCACAACGCCAACACTACCCCCTCAGATCTGTAGTTGTTGACCGAGATTGGGTTGACCACTATCATCTTAGTTGCATCTCAGGCACGACGGCCAACAGTTACGGCGGCCCCTAGGTTGCAACACCGGTGGCGATGGTTCGGGATTTGATATGGCAGCCAAAGATTCCGTTGCTCAGTCGCATCTCAGGCCATGGTAGTCAACAGTTAGGGTTAATCGTTCAAAGATTCAAGGTACGGCGGCTTACAATTAGGGATTCACAGCGGTTTCACCACCGCTACCCCATCCCCAACTGTTGTGTTAGTGTTTGAGTTCAGTGATGGTCGCATCTCAGGCCACGGTGGTCAACAATTTGGATTTGAAATTCTTATTATGTGCAGTGGTGGACTAGAGTTTCTAATGTTGGACTCTTCTTCCCATTTTCTTTGACGACAAACCCGTGACTGTATGAGCACTAATTATCAATCTATTAAAAAATTTGTTCAAAAAGAAAAAAGTAATTGTTGGGGTTTGTGTTTGTTGAAGTCTAATTAATTGTAGAGTATTTCCTTTGTAAAGGACCTGCATGAGGTCTTTATAATTATTCCATACTTTAAAAAGATTGAATCAATAAACAATTATTGAAACATTCAATTTTCTCCTCGTGGCTACCATCCTTCGTCGTCTTGGGACATTGCTTCTGCTGATCGCCTTAGAATTGTGCTAAAAACGCTAAGAGTGAAAGATGAGGGACAACGTATGTGATAAGAAGCTGAATTGAGGGGTTGGTGTGGGATATAAATGGGGAATTGAAAGGGTTGAGAGGAAATAACCATTTTACCCTCATGTGCATTGCACATGACATTTTTTAACTGAGATTTCTAACCAAGTTTGGACTAAAGGACAAAACGTACAAGATTTTGAAAGGTAAAGGACACCGCCTGTAAACTTTTGGCCAAAAGGACAGCGTGAGAAATTTGATGTAAACATAAAGGACAAAACTTGTAATTTACTCCAAATAAAGTTATTTGAAAGGCATGATAAGTCGAATTTCTAAATGCATTCTCATATAAAAACAAAAAAATGATAAAGTTAAAGATAAATTTTATAAAAAAATGTATATTATAGAATTCTTGTTGAACAAAATATATAAATTAAATGTTAACTCTAAGTATAAATTAAATGTTAACTCTAAGAATGAAGATATTATTTAACTTTAAAATAACATATATAATTTTTGTAGTTAAAAATAATTAGTAATGGAATACTAAAATATTATTTAGAGAATAGAAAATTTGAGCACGAATTAAGAAAATTTTAATAAAATTTTTGAAAAAACATTACAAAAAATAAACTGGTAAAATCATCGTCAAGGTTTGGACACTTTTACTAGATCCATCAAAAATACCACTCATTTGACGTTAGTTTTTGTCGGTGTTAGAGAAATGGATGAATTTAATAACTTTTGTGAAACTTGGGTGGTCTAATTGAGAAAAAGAAAACACTTTTTAGATGAATTTGGCAATAATCTTCAAAACTCATGAACGATTTTCACAGTTTACTCTAAAATAATTGTTTATGCGTATTTTGTATCATTGTTTATGTATAGTCATTAATGTTGTATCATCCTTTGTACTACACTTGATGTCTCTTTTCACAAAAAGAACACCACGAGTTCTCCACATGTATGGTATTATCATTCTCGACCAAACACAAACTTTTACTCGCTATTGTATTGCCAATATCGTTGCGTGATTAGATGAACTTGTTGCAATTTTTTTTCTTTTGCTTTATGGAACATCATCAAATCATATCATTGCCACCATGAATATGTGTCCACTAACTAATACACGGATCACACTAGGGCTATTCAAATTGCTTGGCACTCAATGCTCGTTCGATGCTCGCTCGGAAAATGCTCGAAATTTGCTCGTTCGATGTTGCTCGATTAAAAAATGCTCGGTTTGGATCGGTTCTGTCTGTAAACGAACCGAGCACGAGCAAAGATCCGCTCAGTTCGGTTCGGTTCGGTTGGCTCGATTTATTTTTTAATATATATATATATATACATATATATTTGTGTTTGTGTGTATCACTTTTAATGAAATGACTAGAGACCAACATTAACAATGTTTGGTCTAAGATCAAAATCACCATTGAGGATCAATTGGTCCCGCAGGTAACTAGATTTAAGTATCTAGGGTCGTTTGTTCAAAGAGATGGTGACATAGATAGTGATGTAACCCATCGTATACAGGCTGGCTGGTGTAGATGGAGAGCAGCTAGTGGGGTACTGTGCGATAGGAGGTTCCCAATTAAACTAAAGGGGAAATTTTATAGGGTAGCAGTTAGGCCAGCTATGCTATATGGAACAGACTGCTGGGCTATCAAGAAGACACAAGCGCGCAAGATGGAGTTAGCAGAGATGAGGATGCTGAGGTGGATGTGTGGAAACACGAGGTTAGATCGGATAAGAAATGAGGTTTTTAGGGAAAGACTAGGAGTGGCTAGTATATCGGAGAAAATTAAGGAGGGGAGATTGAGATGGTTTGGGCATGTGAAGCGGAGGGAAGCGACGGCACCAGTCAGAGTAGTGGAAACTCTTACTGTGCAGGGGAGGAGAGGAAGAGGCAGACCTAAACTGACATGGGATGAGCAGATTAAGCACGATTTACTAGAGTTGCATCTTTCTGAGGACATGGTCCACGATAGGACTTCGTGGAGGCGTAGGATTAGGGTTAAGGACTTATAGTGGTCTTAGGTGGATTTTCAGGGACATAGGTTTTTCTTATTCTTTAAGAGACTTTTCCAGTGATTGCCTTCTTGTGTTTATGCCCAAATGATGTTGTATGCTATTATACATGATTTACATTGTGTTGATGCCCAAATGATGTTGTATGCTATGATATATGATTTACATTATATTGTGCCACTCTGATCACTTACTTGGTAATGGACGACTTCTTATTTCTGTATTCTTACTATATTCTTTGACTTGTTGTGTTGGTTTGCTGTTCGTTTTCGAGCCGAGGGTCTCTCTGGAAGCAGCCTCTCTTTCCCTAGGGATAGAGGCAAGGTCTGTCTACATCCCACCCTCCCCATACCCTATAAGTAGCTCTGCTATTTGTGGGATTTTACTGGGTATGGTTGTTGGTTGTTGTTGTTGGTCTAAGATCAAAATAGAGCTCATTTAAGTAATTATAATTGAAATCCAATACCAACAGTCCATTATCCAATACTTAAATGTCCATTTGAGTAATTGAGTCAAAATTTCAAATACTAAAATGTGAAGCGTCGATCAATACTCAAGTCTCAACTCGCCATTTGATTCAGAAGTGCAAGACCCTAATCAAAACCCCCCATTGGCCATCGTTATTCGATTTCTCCATCGCAGTCGCCAAGATGCCAACTCGCAAGGGTTTTGCTTCAATCGATTCATTCAATTTCAAACTTCTGATAGAACAAGGGTATGTTTCAATTGGTCAACGATTTATCTTCCCGCTTAATTAATCTCGACAGAACTAACTGAGTGTTTTTGTATTCCTTTTTATTTGTTAATTTTTAATTGTGTTCAATTGGACGAAACATTCAGTTCAGATCGGTTTGTAAACGACCAAGCACGATCAAAGGTCTGATCAGTTCGGTTCGACTCGTGAACAACCCTAAATCACACACATATCTTTAGAACTAATTAAGCGTATTTTGAATGTGTTAGTAAAATATAAACTTACACTTTTTGTACCTTGAATGTGTTAAGTTTTTTTTTTCATTTATTCCATTACAATTCCTTATCATAAGACACAAGGTATATCTCTCCAACAAGTTTAGAGAAGACTATTTACTAGGTCGTGTATAAGCAACGAGAAACATTAATTCCGCAACGGATTGTTATATTTGTTACTCGTGCACCAAGAATCTTCTCATCGTCTTTTTGTTGAAAAATTTAGTTAAAAATACATTTCTCAAGACGAAAAGTAAAGACATAATAATAGTAACGTTGGAAATTCTAATGTAACACCCCAAAAATATAAAACTTTATATTTCATTATAAATGATTAATCAAACAAGAATCAACTAACTAGGAATTTATAACCCAGTTAGTTACAAGTCTAGAAGTAACTTACAATAAGGCTAAAACATTTACCTTTCAAGAATCAACTAAACTGGTGAAAACTGAATCTTGAATGCTTAAAATAATAATTAACACACTAAACACACACATGTGTGAGTTTAGATCGTACAAAAGAAAGGGGCGTCCAGGAGCTTCCTTCAAACCCTAGTTTTCACACAAAATTCATGAACTGAAGCCCTAAATCTGCTCTAAATCTAGTTTCAAACACGAATTAGTGATCACCTCATTGCAGGGATCAAAAGGTATGCAAAATTTTGGTATTTTGATTCAAGTTCAGTTTTCGGTTAATTGAGAAAATAAAAAATTGAGCTTGAATATATGTTGTATAGATGAAATTAGAAGTAATATGATGTCTAGGGATAAACCCTAGATGATTCTTGTAAAAACCTTGCATCATGTTTGTAGTGTTTGTGATCACCATTGTAGGTGATTAATGAGATTGTAGAAATTAGACAAACACTAGGGTTATGATTTGCTATTCTAGTGAAGACTGAATTTATGTGTCCAAATTCAGAATTATTGATGTTGAAAATATAGTTATTAAAGGCGTTAGGCGCACTCAAGGCGCTTAGGCCTCGCGTGTGGCCTAGGCGCAAAGCGCAAAAAAAGCGAGCACCTGGGAAAAATAAAGCGCATAATAAAATAAAATTAAAAATATATTATGTATTAGAAAAAGTAAAACTATTCTTCAAACAAAATAAACAATATATATTATATAACACCTTAATCATCTATATAGTACCAAAAGTTCTAAAATATTAGTGCAGAAAAGTAGTTTTCCTTGTATAAAAGTAGAAATCTGGCTAAAATCTTGTCGGAATTTAGAGAATTTGGCCGGAAACTCTCCGGAATCTAGGAATCTCACCGGAATGTGCGCCTAAACCATCATCTGGAGAATTAAAGCGCAATTTCTTCTACTTAAAGCGCAACTGCCTCGCCTCGCCTGAAAAAATGGGCCTGGGCGCAAGAGGCGATGGCTTTTAACAACTATGGTTGAAAATTTGTGTAAATGGCCTAATTGAAGTGAATGTAGTTGAAAATAACATGTCAAGAACCTAGTAATGATTATGTAAAAATCTGACCCGCTAGGTGTTTGTTAAAACGCCTAAGTGAGGAATAAAATGTTAAAGATCGGACAAAAACGCAGATTTGAATATCGTAATGAATTGTCCGTTATTGGTTATAAAAGAGTTCTAAATTGGTTGTGAATGGAACTCTTTAGGTAAAGAATCCGGATCGTCAAGTGGACAAGCCGGAGGTGATACACGCTTGAAGGGTGCGCTTTAAAGGTACGCGACTTATGGTTTCCTTACATTATGTTATATATTTAATGTAGTTAGTTGTCTTGGAAATTAGCCAAACAAGAAAACCCGTTAAGTCACGGAAGTGACAATGTGCCTTAGACAAGTGAAACGGGTCAAAACATGTGTTAGAAATAGAGTTTGGATGTGTCTTGCAATGGTGATCCCCATTCGACATCCAAACAGGTCAAAACAAGTTGAGTTGCAAACGTCGAAGTCAATGACCATCACTTGTGATTGGTTATGAATAAAGCGTAGTCCGTGTATTGGATACACTAATTCGTTACAAAAAAAACATGAACCCTTGTAGAGGGATTAAAGTTCGGAATATTTGCTTGTCAAATGATTTCGAAAGGCATGGTTAAATTCTTGGAAATAAGCATGATGGTTATTGCATAAGAACCCCTCGGGAGGGGAGCGAAAGGCCATAATTGGTAAACACGGAAACGGGTGAAATGACCTAAAATTTGTGATGACAACAATACAAGTTGTGGAACTTGTAAACAAATGGGTCAAATAAACAAGAGACGAATTATAGGTCAACTGCTTTTGAAATGATGTTTTTATGCAAATCGTTTGATAAACGCGTCCGTAATTAAATTATGGTCATGTAGGAAAAAGAATCGGCTAAAACGGACGCCCGAGTCAAAAGTTATGTCGATTTAAAGTTTGGAATTGAGAAAAAATGGTGCTGGGCTGAATTGCAGCTCCAGCCAACAACATTCTGTCAAAATCACTCTGTAGCGCCACGCCACGGACAAACCGGCTCACCGTCGCGTGACGCCACGGCGGTGGCGGGCCACGACGGCTGACCTCTATCCCCGTTGCGCGGCGCGACCTCATCAGAACATGAAATTTTGTTTTGTTTTTTTTTTTTTGAAATGTTTAAACACGGAACTTGTTTCTACTTGATTTTTAAAGTGTCAAAACTAATTATTTTCATGGTTTTGACCGTAGGTGATGATGGACCTAATCCAAGTGGCGATCAAGCGATTTCCAAGAACCAAACGCACCAAACAAAGCTTCCGCATGTGATCTACTTTTGTTTTAGTAATATGTAAACACTTGAAATCATGTTTTCCAAGTTTATCTAGTAGGATTATAACTTGAATATTATGATCTTGTATGAACTTAAAACCATGGAGTTTTTGTAAACTCGAAATTTTTGTACTAAATGTTTGTTAAATGTCATTAATCCGGTTATTTAAGAAGAGTCTTACAAGTTGGTAATCAGAGCACCAGGTTATCAATAAGTGTGTTCGGTTCAAGCTTGATCAAGCATCCGGTAAGAGTTAATTTTTTAAGTAAATTTAGTGAATATAGAAATGAAACATGAACAGATATGCATGAAAAGAGTGTGTAAACTCACTTAAACACGGGAAGTGCATTAAACAAGAACGGTTGAAGCAAGTCATGAACTTGATTAAACCAAAACAGGTAAATCATATGTTATAAATGAAATGTTTAACGGTTGATGTAAACATTTTAGTATTAAAGATGGCGGATAAAGGTAACGATGATGCGGTGCCGAGAGTCACCGAGCAAATGAGAGAAGTGATTGCCGAGGAGGTTGGAAAGGCACTCGAAAATAGTTTGTCTGGTTTTATCGATAAGATTCAAAACACGGTTCTGTCGATAGTGGACGAGAGAATCAAGAAATTGGAAGATAGTGTCAATCTAGCAAAAGAAAAGTCCGGAGGACGAAAGCCTTGTTTATAGAAAGAATTCATGGCGTGCAAACCGCCAGGTTATAACGGGGAGGTTGACCCAATAGTATGCTAGCGATGGTTAAGCGATATCGAGGGTAGGGGTGAGCAAAAGTCCATACCCGACCCGAACCTATCAGAACCCGACCCGACCCGTGTAACACCCCGTGTTTTCGAATGTCAAAGTCAAAGTCAAAGTCCAAGTCAACTTTGACTTCTTTGACTGTTAAGGTTTCTCTTTACTTTTTGTATTATGTGGAGTAAGTGTTGTATAAATGAAATGATCGAATGTTTAATCAATACGACCGATTTACGACTGTGAATAGTAGGAAGTAACAATGCGATAAAGTTAATCACTCAACAATCAAGCTAATCGATTCATCAATCAAACTCGAGACTCGAATTATGTGAACCTTGGTATTGTATTACGTGTGTGTGTGCCTTATGTGTTACTTGTGCGTGTTTACTTATATGTTTGGTGTGGTATTCAAGCGAATCAATCGAAAATCGAATCGAAACTCGAAAGGCAACCGAACTCAATCAAAACCGACATCAAAACGTGACTCATGGAAGATTGTATGTTAGATATAGTGATTGGGACTGAAAGTAATTTGACTAGGAACCCTATCGTATTCGTATCATCGTTCATCAAAATCGAAACATCGAAAATCGCCGCGAAATACTCAAAGTGTGTCGTGGATCGAACAGGAGGCATCCTGATCGAACAGGCCAGCCGATCGGCTAGCATCTTCCTAGCCGATCGAACAGCCCGTTCGATCGGAGCTCCTGGCCGATCGGCTGCCACTTTCCTCTTTTGGAGCTTATAAATAGGGCTGTCATTGTCACACTTTCCATTTTTGGAAAGCTCTGACCGAACCAGCCTTCTTCTTCACCTTTTCTCAGATTTCTCTCAACTCCGGTAAGTTTTCACTCTAATTCTTGTACGTTTTTTATCACTACATGATTCTACACCTTTCTATCTTTCAAAACTCGATTTCTAACCGTGAAATCACCAAGATCTAAGTGTTCTTGGGTGATGTCATCATGGTGTTCTTGAAGAACACCAAACTTTGGCCTCATTCAACCATGAATAGCTTATATCTGACCGATTTCCACATAAACAAACTAAGATTCTTACAAATATTAACATTTTATGAATAAATTCCAACTTTCTCAACCTTTTTACACTCAAAACCTTAAAACCAGTAGAAACGGAGCTTGAACCGGCTAACTAATTCTAGCAGTTAAGAGGTTCAAGATTCGGTTCTATATACTAGGTTCATCGATTCCGGGTTAAACTCTAACCGACGTTCCGAACCGTTTACCGCCCGGACTTGGGTGATTCCTGTCCGAGCCAAAGAAACGAGTAGGAACGAAGGATATTATAGTTCAACTCGTTATCAAACTATCTCGATATGACAACAAGTGATCAAACAGCCAAGTGTTAGACGAAAGGCCGACCAGGTTAGAAATGCTGGCCGAACGGCTAGGCTGTTCAAACAGCCCAGCCGATCGGACATGCCAGCCGATCGACCGGGCCAGCCGATCTACTAGCACATGGTTCCACACTTTTCGAATTTTATGAAGTATGCAATTGACGAAGTGATGTTCGATCGAATACGCTACTCGATTGGTAAACATTACTCTTCGTATCATGAGATACTATGCTTCAACACTTAATCGTTTTTACAACTCGTTCGTAGTATGGAATGCCAGCCAATCGAACAGTCCGTTCGATCGAGCGACATCCTGTTGAGCATCACTCTAAGGTTCCCAGCCGATCGGTTAAGCCGGCCGATTGAACGGACCGTTCGATCGATCGACCTGAAAGGTAAGGACATTTTTGTGTTCTCATATACTACAACGAAAACTTCAAAAGTTCAAATCCCCAAACACAAACACACTAGAGGAAGAAACAATCCATTCGAATGGCCCAGCCGATCGAGCCTACCGGCCGATCGAACAGGACTGTCCAATCGGATATACCAGCCGATCGAACAGACCGTTCGATCGAACCTGCCGTTCGATCGACCAGTCTATTCGATCCATTCATACTTGTCTTATTTTCCACGTTACTCATTGTTGTGCTATCGAACTATTCAGGCTAACCCTACTCTCAGCGCTCCCTTCAATCCATAATCAATCACTGTGAGTATACTCGATCCCTTTTTGCTTTTAGCACTTTTGGGTGTTACATACGTTGCTTATATCAAAACACAAACGATCACACTACTCAAACTATTTGAACGCTAACCAATAGGCATGTATTACGTGACTTAATGAATGCTTGTTGATTGTGTTTACACGTGGAATGCTGTCTACCTGCCTTAACGACGTAGTACTATAGTTTGGACTCAGCACCCGTTCACACGGGGGTTGTTAAGGACAATTACTTGCATGGATTACGGTGGTAATCATGTATTGCGAACCGTCTCGGATGGTCAACCCGCAGTCATTGGTATCGATAGGTCCATGTCGATAGTTAACATGCTTCGTTTTCCTCTGTGTACGTGTTGGTTATGCGTAAACTATTCGAACTCTATATGCTATTATCAAACTTGTATGCTCACCTTTACATTCTATGTATTGACTTTATTTTAACGTATGTGATAGGTAATTAGGATGCTTACTTGTTAGGAAAGCGAGGCTAGAATAAGTTTCTAGAAGCCCCCAACAAATAGTTGTCTGCCAAGAACAAGCATCTGAGGCATAGTTGTCTGTAGATCTTGTCCTCTGGCATTACAGCCAGAAATTCAACAGAATAGGGGTCTAGAAGCAGATAAACAATTGCTGTAATAATATTTGAATCTGAGTTGTCGGAACGGAATTTCTTGTTTGGATGATTATCTGTAATGACATGTTTGTTTATTCGGGATACGGTATGGGACGTATTTTTAACTGAATTATATAAATAGTTGTTATGGAAACTTCTGAACAATCTGTTTCGCTCAGTGCCGCGCCCCGATGATTCCGCCATCGGTTGGGGTGTGACAGATTGGTATCAGAGCCATAACTATAGGGAATTAGGTTAGACACGACCTAGTCCGGGTCGCTGTCTTAGAGACCTAGACTATAGTTAGGAACCATCAGACCCAGTTTATGTGCTTATTCTGCAATTCTTCACCATCACTGCACTCAAATTTTCAATTAAAGTCAGGCGATTCAGTCAGGAATAGGTGTGAAAACCGCAAACTCCCGACTAAATTGACTGGCTTATGGGAAATTTACTCCTTCATCTCGACATTTTCGCCAATAAACGAGGAGAATTATACCAAATCAGGTGTGAAACCCCCATTTTGACGATATTTCTCCTTGAATTTTCTTAAAACAAGGAAGAGATTGCTAAGCCAAGGGGTGAAACCCTAACCTTGGCAGTTTGTTCTAGCCTTTATTTATCTCACCAAAGTATTCGACGGACTCCAACGACCTGAACTCACAAGTATGACCTAGGGAACGCATGTGGAATGCCCAAGAATCGAGGCAGAAACACGACCTCTAGAGTCGAAAGTGATGACAAGTCTATTGTGAATAGTCGAGTTGCCTTGGGTAGTCGATGTCTAGTAGCCGCAGACAATCTATCTCTCGATTTTATGTGTTTCGATTCTGAGAACCGCAACCGTGTATTCTGATGACTCGTTGATTTTTATGTGTTTATGTGTGCTTTCTCTGTTTTTGTGTTTATATTTTGGGATGTTATTCGATTTTGCTATCATTTCAATCGACACACACGACTCGCATTTGCTGTTCTATCTCAATTCGATCTCCAGTTGCTGCAATCCAGACAATATCCTGCTATATTATGCTATACGACTAAGTTAGGCGAATACGATGCTATTCGATATACTATACGAACGACACGCGAGCTTTGAAGGATAGGTTTTTGTTTTCTAACTACCTCTGTGATTGAATGCGTATGTGCCTATGTGCTTCTGTGTTTTGTGCTCTGCGTGCTTATGTGCTTCTGTGACCTATGTGCTCTATGTGCTTCTGTGCTCCATGATTAGGCATATCTGTGAATCTGTGTTTATATGTTACGTAATTCGACGTGATTCTAAGCTTTAGATAGTAGTAGACGTGTGAGGTGAGATTCGATTATGTTGTGTTGAGTCTCGTGACGATGTCTAATGCAGACCATGTCGTCGTCTGGATCCCGACACCGACTGACTCGCCAAGAAAAGAGAGACCGACGTTTCGCTGCTATCATCTCCAAGCAAGTGGCGAAAGCCGTGAGTGAGGTGTATGAAAATGCCAGCAAAACATCTGAAGAATCCCGAGCTGAGAACCCTAAGGATTCAAGCAAGACTGCTTTTAGCTTCAAGCAGTTTAAAGCATGCGGACCGAAGGAGTTCACCGGTGAGGATGGTCCTACCACCATGTTTCATTGGTTCGACTCAGTCGAAGTCACTCTGCGACAAAGCGGATGCCCCGAAAATCTCCGCACTCTCAATGCTACTGGCGTCTTCCAGTCCCGTGCTCTAGACTGGTGGACTGCTGAACGAAACAAGCGTGGGAATGATGCAGCCTACGAGCTGACATGGGAGGAACTGAAGGCAATTATGATCAATGAATTTTGCCCTCCTCATGAACGCCAAAAGCTGGAGGATGAATTTTGGGTCATCAAGCAGAAAGACGGAGACAACGCTGCTCTCACTGCTCGCTTCAAGCAGCTCAGTATCATCTGTCCCGATCAAGTCAAGACTCCAGAAATGACCATCAAGAAGTATATCCGAGCTCTGCCAGACTGTGTAGCAGTTGTTCACGCCTCCAAGCCAGCAACGATCGAAGAAACCTACCTGCTAGCCCCTGAGATTAACGACAAGCGGGTAAAGGCCGGTTTCTGGGATAAGCAAACCAAGTCTCTGCATCAAGCCACCGCAACACCCACCGACTCATCTGCTCAATCCTCCAAGTCATCAAGAAGAAAGAAGAAGCACAGCAACAACAGCTCCAGCAACAAGAACTGTGCTGTGACAACCACTGCTGCTCCTCTACAAGCTGTACCAGCTCTACAGCAGCAACAGCACCGCTCAGCTCCAGTGATCAATGCACCGCCAGCGAAGCGTGCATACACAGGCCCTCACCCACTCTGCCTTAGCATGGCGCAGTGCTTGCATCTTGCCTTAGCATTACCATCCTCATCAACAAGCTTATCAAACTCGTCCCAAACATTAGTATTCACTGTATTTCAATTTATTACCATCTAAATATAAACAACAATACAATCTGTTTGAGTGTTTGTTGTCTTTCAATAACAATACAGTTTCATGGAATTACATATGACATGTGTATCTTCTATTGATTTAGGATTTGTATTGCTTACCTCGTCAAGGAACAACCCTAGCTTTATGAATGAATCAAAGATGCAGCACAACCAAGAAGAAGAAGAAGAATTCAAATGTTCCTCAATACAAATCGTGTTATACTGTTATGTATAAGTTTTGTCATAAAATTAGGTATATAAAGTGTGATGCATATTTTTCATTCGGTATTGGGCCTAAGCCCAATGAAGAATCTGTATGTTATAGTTATATTATAAAATCGGATGTTATTAGTTATATTATCAAATCGGTTCCTAATTCCATTTCGGGTTTTCAAGAGAAAATTACCCGGAACCGACCCGACCCGATTTCCCACTGAATAACAGAACCGAATAAGTAACCGAGATGCCTAGGTTCGGGTCGGGTTAGGTACATTATCGGTTCGATTATCGGTTCTTTTAGGTCCGGACCTAAATTTGCTCACCCCTAATCGAGGGGGTATTTGAGAGGACCCATTGTGATGTAGATGACTACGTAGCCTATGGTACGGGTCAATTAAGGGGTCAAGCAAAAGACTGGTGGGATAACAAAAAGAAAGAAATTGGAAGTGAAGCGGCTAAGGCCATGACATGGGATGAATTTAAGACGCCGTTTCTTAAACATCACAGTCCCAAGGCGGTCATTAATCGAATCAAAGAAAAGTTCATGCAACTTAAGCACAAGGGTGAGTCCATAGACAAGATCATGGGAATGTTTATGGATAAGATGAAGTTTTGTGAAGAATTGGTGACAAATGTGTCACACCCCGACCGCGTATAACATGCAACCGCGGCAGAAACGTCGGGGAGTGTTGTAACAGATTCAATTGTTTCAAATCCATGGCAATTGAAGTTTCGTTTTATTAATCAAACATGAAAGTTTACATTGTTTAAACAAGAACCAAAGAGTACATAATATAAATTAACTAGTTCTTGTCTCGTTTTAAGTCACTAAGGCACAGGTCCGCCTAAGTATGTCTTGATAAGTCCTATGCATCATCTCCTGAAAACACATGTGAAAATAGGTACGTCAGCATAAAAATGCCTGTGAGATACATAGGTTTTGTGAAAACAGAATTCATGACTTATGTTTGAGAAATTGTTTAGTCATGAACCTTGTAATTTGCTTTGTCTTGTAAATCATTTGAAAAACGATAAGATCAGATGATATGTATAAATAAGAGAATAATGTATGGTTAAATGAATAACCATGTAAAACGAGTTTGTATAAGATAAGTTGTTTGTAAATCAAGGTCTTGTGAAAAGTGTGTTATTTGTATAAAATGTTATATGTCTCAAATTGAAATGATTCAAATAACGCTACAATATGTAATACCATACAAACACTTATATATAGGAAGTACCAGCGGCGTATTCACCATGCTTGTATCATATTACACACGCCTCATTACTTAAATCACTTACTCAAACCAAACCATCAAGATGTAATGTTTAACAATTGTAGAAATGTTTGTGTATAGTCAAATGTCTATTGTCAAATGTAAATCATTTCAACAGATACAGCTGGTTCACACGGTTCAATGGTTACAAACGGTTCATATAATCAAAGGGTTAAGACGGTTCACATAGTCAAATGGTTACAACGGTTCAAAATGTAGTATAATGTGTTCATATGCTGGATGAGCATATGCAACGGAAATGCAATGTAAAACAATGTACTAAGTATGCACACAATGGGCGTACGTAGCATGAAATGTATTGTAAAGTGATGTACTAAGTATGCACACAATGGGCGTACATAGCATGAAATGTATTGTAAATCGATTGTACTAAGTATGCACACAATGGACATACATAGCATAAACACAATGAAATCATGTACTATATATGTACTAACGAACATAATTAGCATATGATATGAAAACATTGAAAGCATAAAAGTAACAAGTAGGCACATGTGTTCCACCCCAAAACAGTTTGGAAAACAGTAAAAGAGGGGTCTATGTACTCACATAAACACCTCGAAAACATGTAAAAGATGGGGTACTATGTACTCACCTGAGATTGCTTAGAAGTCCTTGTGTAATAATCACACAATGCTAGAGATCACGGAATATCAAACGGCACCTAATAGGTAGCTATATTAATATACCGGACCAAATTCGGAAGATTGGATAGAATGAGGGTTCGTAAACCAAACGAGTATAGAGACTCGTGTAATATGGTTTAACAAGGCCTACATTCTAAAATGAAACCTAACCTAAGTGCTTACGACCCATTACGACTCGTTTAGGTAGCTTATGCTACCTTAACGCGTCGTTCGCGTGAAACACGTTTGGAACGCCTAACATCGTGACCATAAGGTATAACCTCGGAAGGTTACAGCTATGGTCACCTAATGTGTTTGGTCGGATCCTAATGATCGACCAAATGGGTCGGGTTCGAAAGTGTAAGCGATTGTTTAGATCGCTTACCTTACGACCCTATATAAGCACTAAACTAAAAGTGACGAGCTAAGCATGTTAGAACATGCTTAACTAAGTTTAGAAAACATGTTTGGTATCAAAAGAAAAAGGTTTTGATACTCACGAGTAGTTTGGTTACAAAATACACAAGGATGCGCATTTTGGCCGAAACTACGACTCGTCACTGAGCCTAGATAACGTGGTAATCAGTAGGTATAGTCACTACGGACTATAACCATCGTGATCAAGCTCACGTTATGAAGTTCCAACAAACTTCGTGTTGACCATAAGCTGGTCAACGCAGAAAGTCAAACAAAGTTTGACTTTAGCACTAGAAAGCGATTAAAAGAACGAAAGAACACTTACGAAGGGTCCCCGAAAGCTAAACTTGACCCAGGAGCTCAGGTATGAAGCAATGGCATCAACTTAGAGCTCTTTGATCAGTTTTGTGGGTTTTAACACAAATGGGGGGTATTTATAGGAAAAGCAAGACCGTTAGGATCGTTTCTTGAATATCGTGCCACGATCTAATCCGTACACTTGTCAAGATGTTGTGGTATCATATAATGACCCTAACTCCAGAGATTGTGAAAGGGCATTGCCCTTTGGAGTGATTGAAAGGCCAAAATCAACAAAAAAAACGAGTTTCTGCATCTGTAGGGCTCACGCGGCCCGCGTCAGGATATACACAAAACTCAGGCGGGCCGCCTGGCCTTGTCTGATCAGCACAACTTTCAGAAATGACAGTTTTAGTCCCTGTTGCATATTTAAGCCATTTCCAACACTTCTAAGGCCCGTAAAGCCAACTTTAAGGCCCTAAAATGATGTCTAAACATTGTGGACATGAAACATGCTCAAAAATATGTCGGATGTTGGTTCGTTTGGCCGTACGATCGTGATGTTTGGTTATTTACGACGGAATGCGCATAAGCGCGAAAAATGATCCAAATTGCGCGACGAAGGGATTCTTCTTATGCCAAACACTAAGGCATAATATAAGGATGCTTACATAAATTTTTGGATGTCCGGATGTATTCAGAACGTAAGTTATGCGCGAAAGTGCAAACTTGTGCACTTTTTGACACTTTTAGCCCCTGAATGATCCAAAAGTTTGTTTTAGCATACCAAACCCCTCAAAGCCTATTTCTAAGCTATGTAAAGGATATTTATGGTATGTTTAACTTATGGACATGTTCCGGAATGTTCGTTACAGTTCAAATTGGCATACTTTCACAGTTTGTCAAGTTTAGTCCCTGTAAGCGAATTAACTTGTTTTTGCCATACCAAAGCCTTCAAAACTTATTTCTAAGTTATGTAAAGGTTATTTAAGGTATGTTAAGTATATGTTGATGTTCCGGAGTATTTTTCGCTTTTAAACTGAGTACGTTTACGCACTAGTTTGCGTATAATTCTCTAGAAAGCGATATAAAGTTTGAAATTGAACAAGAATTGATATGTGCAAAAGATACACATATTTATACAAGATCCCAAGTATGAAATACAATATTTCATCGGCTTGGTATTTGTTTGATGGTCGTGGTGACACAGGTGTCACAGTCTCCCCTACTTTAGGAAATTTCGTCCCGAAATTTATTCGTAGGAGTCTATTTGTGACTTTGCCAACTAACCATCAGCGATATGCAAGGCAATATCCTGTCATTTCCTTAACGGTCATTCTTCAGAAACGAAAATGAACAGACGGAGTCATTTTCCTCAACGAGTATTCTTCAGAAATGGAAATGACGGTATAAGCAAATGAATGTTCATTTCCTCAACGGACAAATCTTCAGAAACGAAAAATGAACAGACGGAGTCATTTTCAATGGTTGCTTCATCAGAAATGGAAATGAAGGATTACACAACGGATATTCATTTCCTCAACGGATAAATCTTCAGAAACGAAAATGAACTAACGGAGTCATTTTCAACGGTTGCTTCATCAGAGTTGGAAATGAAGGATTACACAACGGATATTCATTTCCTCAAGGGATAAATCTTCAGAAACGAGAATGAACTAACGGAGTCATTTTCAACGGTTGCTTCATCAGAGTTGGAAATGAAGGATTACACAACGGATATTCATTTCCTCAACGGATAAATCTTCAGAAACGAAAATGAACTAACGGAGTCATTTTCAACGGTTGCTTCATCAGAGTTGGAAATGAATAGGGTTAACTCTAGACACATGACAGAACTTGCTGTGATTTCTGTGCACTAAATTCCATAATTATGTATGCATCCATAATTACGTAATCCCTTGCATAGTCCGCACAGTTTGTTTTGTAATGTTTTGGGGAAGGATATCAAACTTGTGATGAGGGTGACTAGACTTTCATTGGGTCCTTTTAATTAGATCGACGGGGGATCTTCTTAGTTAGGCCACCAAGGAGTCCTTTCAGCTATATCATCACATGATATTCCTAACCAGATTTTTGGATCAATCTGTTTAACTGGACCACTCAAGGGGTCTAATTATGAAGTAGTACTTTATAATCCAAGGGACTTAACTGTAACGTAGAAGTCCATTGAGGATTTTTACGTAGTACCTTTGGGTATCCTACTATGAATCCTTTATATGAATGATATGGAAGATTCTACAAGGATTTGGATAACATAAATTTGGATCACACAACAACACATAAGGGAACACATAAGCACAAAGCCACATAATTGTTTAACTTGATTATAATTTGTTATTAACTTGTTATTGATTGAATACGGATATGGAAACCAGTCGACGGGCTTCAATGTCCACTGGGATCTATCTGAGAAGATAGGAAGATCTCCCAAAATTCGATTTTTGATTACAAGGAATCACCACATTCGAATTAAGGTATACAAAAATTAAGGACTTACTAGAAAATCCTTAGGTACCCTATTAAGGATTTATAGTGGTATGTTGGGTATTCGTCACGTGTTGCAACTTGCACTTTATACTTCGTTTTTCTTAGAAGAAACGGGTACTTAGGAATTCGTGGAAGACGCAAGAGATCATAGAATGGGAGAATTGTGGGGGGGGGGGTAGTTTGTTCTTCAAGGAATACGGTTCCTTGATTGTCGGTATTGTAAGGGATATGTCGTTTATACATGCAACCACAGAAATACATTGCAATGTAAATAAAAGATTTATTTATAAACAACGATAACAACTGTTTCTTGGACCTTGACAACAAAAGAAAATAATACATAAGACGTGATTATTTCTAAACGATGTTGTCTTCTAGTCAGTCAGATGCTCATTCCTGTGCTGGATTTGCATTAGCAAGCTTTGGGCAATTTCTTCGACAATTACCCATCTCGCCACAGTTGAAACAAGAGCCTGGTAGAAAACGACCTTGAGCAGGATTGTTGCCAGCTTGGTTTGGCACAGCTGCAGCTGGGCAGACTCTTGCTGTGTGGCCTATAAGTCCACAAGTTTGGCATTTGCGGCACTGTACATTGGCGTGATGATGGAGGCTACATTGGTTGCACAAGGGTGCAGTTCCATTGTATGGTTTTCTAGCAGGGGGTTGAGCTGGTTGGTTGGGGACGGCTTGACCATTGTGAGCGACCACGGCGAAGTTCTGAGAAGCCTTTCGCTTCTTTGACTTCTTAGGGGATTCAGTCTGTTCATCCATGGTCTTTGATTCCTCGATTGGGTTCGATTCCCCAACCGGTTTCTTGTCACCTTTTCGGAAAAGTTTACCTTTCCTGATCTTTGATTCAGTCAAGGTTGCAGATAGCTCAATGGCCTGTCTAACTGTAGTAGGGTTGCTACCAGTCACAATGTCTTGTATCGAGTCATGGAGGCCATCAATGTACTTTTCGATTGCCTTATCCAAAGGCGTGGCCATGTTTGGGCATAACAGACTTAATTCCTCATAACGATCCGTGTAGGCTCGATGCTCACCGCTAACTTGCTTGAGATCGTCGAACTCCGTTTCCAAGGCCCTGATCTCGTGACGAGGACAAAATTCCTTCATCATCAGAGCTCGAAGTTCTTGCCATGTTTGAGCCAGTGCCACATCGGCACCCCTATCTCTCATCACACCATTCCACCATGTCAAAGCTCGTTTCTCAAAGACGCTAGATGCGAATTCTACCTTTCGCTCGTTTGGACATTGAACATGTCTGAATGTGCTCTCTAAACTCTCGAACCATTGCAGAAGTGCAGTCGCTCCTTGAGACCCAGAAAACTTTGATGGCTTAGCCGAGTTGAACGTCTTGAAGTTGCAGGGGGCATTATTATTGTTGTTGGCTTGGTTCCATTGAGCAAAGAGGTTTGGGAATTGAGCAGCCATATGATGCGCAATGATCTCTGCCAGTTCGGCAGTCGCTATCTGGTTTTCGCGTCGAGGAGGCATTCTAAAAGAGAAACAAGAAAGAAAACAAATGAAATGGCATTGGGTAAGAATAGGATGTTACAATTACCGACCATAATTATGGTTGATGGTCATTTGTTTGAACCACGAAGCAAACAAACAACACCAAGGTTGAATCAAAGCAAATAGATCCTCATAGTGTATCGCGAAGACATGCTCGCCTATAAGTGGACACTCACCCCAAGAGTTCCCAGGTAAGAGTGACTGGTCCGATTATGTGGATTTGTACGAACACTCTAGCCTTAGACAGAAACCCAGAGTACAGGCATTCACTCTTCCAGTTTGCACGTGTTCTCACTATTTAGGACCCAAACTTTGACGAGAGTTTTGAAAATTCAAAGGGGTTCAAAACCTTATAACAGAGGGTTCAAAATCTAGTAATCAATCATCCTAGAACAGATGATTAGTTTTCAAAGCGGTTTTGAAATTTATGTTCTTGTTGTGGTCGTCGCCTAAGGATAGGTGACTGTATTGTTTTATGACTAAACGTAAGTAAACTCGCGTTAGGGTCCTAGGAAGGTTATAGACTAGGTAAAAGCATTACTAATAACCTAATTCTCTATAACCATTGGCTCTGATACCAACTTTTCTGTCACACCCCGACCGCGTATAACATGCAACCGCGGCGGAAACGTCGGGGAGTGTTGTAACAGAATCAATTGTTTCAAATCCATGGCAATTGAAGTTTCGTTTTATTAATCAAACATGAAAGTTTACATTGTTTAAACAAGAACCAAAGAGTACATAATATAAATTAACTAGTTCTTGTCTCGTTTTAAGTCACTAAGGCACAGGTCCGCCTAAGTATGTCTTGATAAGTCCTATGCATCATCTCCTGAAAACACATGTGAAAATAGGTACGTCAGTATAAAAATGCCTGTGAGATACATAGGTTTTGTGAAAACAGAATTCATGACTTATGTTTGAGAAAATGTTTAGTCATGAACCTTGTAATTTGCTTTGTCTTGTAAATCATTTGAAAAACGATAAGATCAGATGATATGTATAAATAAGAGAATAATGTATGGTTAAATGAATAACCATGTAAAACGAGTTTGTATAAGATAAGTTGTATGTAAATCAAGGTCTTGTGAAAAGTGTGTTATTTGTATAAAATGTTATATGTCTCAAATTGAAATGATTCAAATAACGCTACGATATGTAATACCATACAAACACTTATATATAAGAAGTACCAGCGGCGTATCCACCATGCTTGTATCATATTACACACGCCTCGTTACTTAAATCACTTACTCAAACCAAACCATGAAGATGTAATGTTTAACAATTGTAGAAATGTTTGTGTATAGTCAAACGTCTATTGTCAAATGTAAATCATTTCAACAGATACAGCTGGTTCACACGGTTCAATGGTTACAAACGGTTCATATAATCAAAGGGTTAAGACGGTTCACATAGTCAAATGGTTACAACGGTTCAAAATGTAGTATAATGTGTTCATATGCTGGATGAGCATATGCAACGGAAATGCAATGTAAAACAATGTACAAAGTATGCACACAATGGGCGTACGTAGCATGAAATGTATTGTAAAGTGATGTACTAAGTATGCACACAATGGGCGTACATAGCATGAAATGTATTGTAAATCGATTGTACTAAGTATGCACACAACGGGCATACATAGCATAAACACAATGAAATCATGTACTATATATGTACTAACGAACATAATAAGCATATGATATGAAAACATTGAAAGCATAAAAGTAACAAGTAGGCACATGTGTTCCACCCCAAAACAGTTTGGAAAACAGTAAAAGAGGGGTCTATGTACTCACATAAACACCTCGAAAACATGTAAAAGATGGGGTTCTATGTACTCACCTGAGATTGGTTAGAAGTCCTTGTGTAATAATCACACAATGCTAGAGATCACGGAATATCAAACGGCACCTAATAGGTAGCTATATTAATATACCGGACCAAATTCGGAAGATTAGATAGAATGAGGGTTCGTAAACCAAACGAGTATAGAGACTCGTGTAATATGGTTTAACAAGGCCTACATTCTAAAATGAAACCTAACCTAAGTGCTTACGACCCATTACGACTCGTTTAGGTAGCTTATGCTACCTTAACGCGTCGTTCGCGTGAAACACGTTTGGAACGCCTAACATCGTGACCATAAGGTATAACCTCGGAAGGTTACAGCTATGGTCACCTAATGTGTTTGGTCGGATCCTAATGATCGACCAAATGGGTCGGGTTCGAAAGTGTAAGCGATTGTTTAGATCGCTACCTTACGACCCTATATAAGCACTAAACTAAAAGTGACGAGCTAAGCATGTTAGAACATGCTTAACTAAGTTTAGAAAATAGGTTTGGTATCAAAACAAACGGTTTTGATACTCACGAGTAGTTTGGTTGCAAAATACACAAGGATGCGCATTTTGGCCGAAACTACGACTCGTCACTGAGCCTAGATAACGTGGTAATCAGTAGGTATAGTCACTACGGACTATAACCATCGTGATCACGCTCACGTTATGAAGTTCCAACAAACTTCGTGTTGACCATAAGCTAGTCAACGCAGAAAGTCAAACAGAGTTTGACTTTAGCACTAGAAAGCGATTAAAAGAACGAAAGAACACTTACGAAGGGTCCCCGAAAGCTAAACTTGATCCAGGAGCTCAGGTATGAAGCAATGGCATCAACTTAGATCTCTTTGATCAGTTTTGTGGGTTTTAACACAAATGGGGGGTATTTATAAGGAAAAGCAAGACCGTTAGGATCGTTTCTTGAATATCGTGCCACGACTAATCCGTACACTTGTCAAGATGTTGTGGTATCATATAATGACCCTAACTCCAGAGATTGTGAAAGGGCATTGCCCTTTGGAGTGATTGAAAGGCCAAAATCAACAAAAAAAATGAGTTTCTGCATCTGCAGGGCTCACGCGGCCCGCGTCAGGATATACACAAAACTCAGGCGGGCCGCCTGGCCTTGTCTGATCAGCACAACTTTCAGAAATGACAGTTTTAGTCCCTGATGCATATTTAAGCCATTTCCAACACTTCTAAGGCCCGTAAAGCCAACTTTAAGGCCCTAAAATGATGTCTAAACATTGTGGACATGAAACATGCTCAAAAATATGTCGGATGTTGGTTCGTTTGGCCGTACGATCGCGATGTTCGGTTAATTACGACGGAATGCGCATAAGCGCGAAAAATGATCCAAATTGCGCGACGAAGGGATTTTTCTTATGCCAAACACTAAGGCATACTATAAGGATGCTTACATAAATTTTTGGATGTCCGGATGTATTCAGAACGTAAGTTATGCGCGAAAGTGCAAACTTGTGCACTTTTTGACACTTTTAGCCCCTGAATGATTCAAAAGTTTGTTTTAGCATACCAAACCCCTCAAAGCCTATTTCTAAGCTATGTAAAGGATATTTATGGTATTTTTAACTTATGGACATGTTCCGGAATGTTCGTTACAGTTCAAATTGTCATACTTTCGCAGTTTGTCAAGTTTAGTCCCTGTAAGCGAATTAACTTATTTTTGCCATACCAAAGCCTTCAAAACTTATTTCTAAGTTATGTAAAGGTTATTTAAGGTATGTTAAGTATATGTTGATGTTCCAGAGTATTTGTCGCTTTTAAACTGAGTACGTTTACGCACTAGTTTGCGTATAATTCTCCAGAAAGTGATATGAAGTTTGAAATTGAACAAGAATTGATATGCGCAAAAGATACACATATTTATACATGATCCCAAGTATGAAATACAATATTTCATCGGCTTGGTATTTGTTTGATGGTCGTGGTGACACAGGTGTCACAAATGAAGAACAAAAGATATATTATTACTACAATATGTTGAGCGCCGAGTATAGGGAGTTTGTGACTCCTTCAAAATACGAGACCCTTACCGAGATCATAAATGTTGCTTGGGAACGGGAGATTGAATTGAAAAAGTAGGTTGAACCGGGCGAACAGAGGGCACATGATGTTAATCCATGCCCTGCTAAGAAAGCGCGAACGAATGAAACGGGGAAGAAGTCAGATGCAAAAGGCGGGTCGCCAAATTGCAAAATTTGTGGAAAGGGTCATAAGGGCGAGTGTCGCTTCAAGGATAAACCTTGCCTCATATGTCGGAAAACGGGGCATATGGCTTCTTCATGCCCGAAAAAAGTGACGGTTTGCTACAATTGCTATCGACCGGGTCACAAGAAGTCGGAATGCCCGGAGCTAGTGGGAAAGAAAGACGGGCAAGACACAGGTTAGATGTTTCCACTTTATGCCGCAGAAGCAAAAGTTGAACCCGAAGTGGTTTCAGGTATATTTGCTGTAAACTCGATTCCTACACGTGTATTATTTGATACGGGTGAGAATAAATCCTTTATTTCATATGGGTTTATTCGACATCCTTCATTTGTTCTAACAAAATTACCTATGCCTTTAGAAGTAGAGATAGGTAATAAGAAGAGTTTTATTATTTGTGATGTATGTGAAAATTGTAAATTGAGCATTGACGACGAAGAATACACAATAGACTTGATCCCAATGTCGATGGGAGAATTTCAAGTGATCGTGGGTATGGATTGGTTGTCCCGATACCACGCAAAGGTGGCATGTTTCCGAAAGGAAATAAAACTGACGTCTCCTAGCGGAAAGCACGTTATGATATACGGTGAAAAAGGGGTAACCCGGTGGTATGCACAATGCTAGAAGCTCATAGGCTTATGAAACATGGATGCAAGGCATATATGGTATACGCAAGTGAGTCGGAGAAAGAATCTCTCAAAATCGGGGACGTGCCGGTGGTACGCGATTATGAAGATGTGTTCCCAGAAGATTTACCGGGAATACCACCAGAACGGGAGGTAGAGTTCGGAATCGAATTGATTCCGGGCGCAAAACCTGTGGCCAAGGTGCCGTATCAGCTCGCGCCGTCGGAGCTACAAGGATTGATGTCTCAAATTCAAGAACTGCTCGACAAAAGGGTTTATCCGACCGAGTGTATCCCCGTGGGGCGCACCAGTACTCTTTGTGAAAAAGAAGGATGGCAGTATGCGTATGTGTATCGACTACCGAGAGTTAAACAAACTCACGGTGAAAAATCGATACCCACTTCCAAGAATTGATGACTTGTTTAGCCAGCTACAAGGAGCGAGTTGGTTCGCAAAGATTGATCTCAGATCAGGTTATCACTAGTTGAAGTTAAGGAGGAAGACGTACCGAAGACGGCCTTTCGTACGCGGTACGGGCATTATGAGTTCCTCGTAACGCCCTTTGGGTTGAATATTGCACCCGCGGCTTTCATGGACCTCATGAACCGGGTTTGCAAACCTATGATGGATAAGTCGGTAATCGTATTTATCGATGACATTTTAGTGTATTCGAAGAATGAAGCTGAGCATGTGTATCATTTGCAAGAAGTGTTAGAGACACTCAGACGAGAAAAGCTGTATGCAAAATTCTCAAAGTGTGCCTTCTGGTTACGAGAGGTGCAGTTTCTCGGGCATATCATTAGTGCTGACGGGGTACTAGTAGATCCGTCAAAAGTAGAAGCCGTGTCAAAATGGAGCACTCCAAAGAATCCCTCAGAAATCCGAAGCTTTTTAGGGCTCGCGGGATATTATCGGAGATTCATACAAGATTTCTCCAAAATTGCCTTACCATTGACCAAATTGACTCGCAAGAAGGAAAGATTTGTATGGGGCGTTGAACAAGAGAAAGCTTTCCAAACACTCAAAGAATAGTTAACTCACGCTCCAGTGATAACATTACCGGAAGGGATTGATGACATGGTGGTTTATTCGGATGCGTCGCATTCGGGGCTCGGATGTGTTTTAATGCAACGAGGCAAGGTCATAGCCTATGCCTCGAGGAAACTGAAGATCCATGAAAAGAAGTACCCGACGCATGACCTGGAGCTGGCAGCAGTGGTTTTTGCCTTAAAAGTGTGGAGACATTATTTGTATGGGGTAAAATGTACTATCTTTACCGACCATAAAAGTTTGAATCGATCAGAAGGAATTAAACATGAGGCAGAGGCAGTGGTTGGAAATAGGGGTGAGCAAAAGGAAAAACCCGACCCGAACCGACCATTACCCGACCCGACCCGAGAACCGATCAAACATAAAATACAGAACCGATTCCCTACCCTAAATTTAGGGTCGGTTCCGGTCCATAGGTCCAAGTCGGGTTTCACCATGAAAAGAACCGAGAACCGACCCGACCCGACCCTATTTTATATGAAAAATTGGAACCGATCTAAATACCTAGAAACTTGGGTTCGGGTCGGGTTGGGTATATTTTCGATTCGGTTCTCGGTTATTTTTGGTCCGGACCTAAACTTGCTCACCCCTAGTTGGAAATGGTCAAGGACTACGATTGTGAAATACACTACCACCCCGGGAAAGCCAATGTAGTGGCGGATGCGTTGAGCCAAAAGGCAGATTATGCCCCGATATGAGTACAATCAATGCAGCTTATTGTGACCTCGGGCTTACTAGAACGAATCTGAGAAGCACAAGTTGAAGCAGTGAAGGTGGAAAACTGGAAAAAGGAAAGAATTGTTGGCCAATTTAAGGATCTCGAAGAAGGCAACCACGGTTTGAAAACACGTTTCAATAGAATTTGGGTTCCTAACACATGTGGAGTTAAAAAGCTTCTACTCGATGAAGCTCACAAATCCCGTTATTCCATCCATCCGGGAGCGACCAAGATGTATAACGACTTGAAACAAAACTATTGGTGGCCCGAAATGAAAAGAGATGTAGTGAAATACGTGGAGAAATGCTTGACATGTCTATAAGTCAAGGCGGAGCACCAAAAACCATACGGTAAACTCCAACCGTTGGAAATTCCGGTTTGGAAATGGGAACACATTACAATGGACCTGTTAACCAAACTACCAAGGACGAACCGCGGTTTTGATGAAATATTGGTAGTTGTTGATAGATTGACAAAGAGTGCTCACTTCATCCCGATACGTGAGACTTATACGTCAAAAAAGATGTCCGGAGTATACACCAATGAGATAGTGGCACGCCACGGAGTACCGGTATCCATCGTGTCCGATAGGGATACCCGATTCACTTCAAATTTTTGGCGAGAATTACAAGAGCAAATGGGAACCAAACTGTTCATTAGCACTGCGTACCATCCTCAGACAGATGGACATAGTGAAAGAACAATACAAACGTTGGAAGACATGCTGCGGGCATGTATTATTGACTTCGGAGATAGTTGGGATGTTTATCTACCATTGGTCGAATTTTCTTATAATAATAGCTACCATGTTAGTATCGGGATGGCATCGTACGAAATGCTGTACGGTAGGAAATGTCGGACCCCAGTGTGCACAGGATAGACAAAAGTCGTATGCGGACAAAAGGAGAAGACTGATTGATGTGGTTCGGGCACACTTCAAAGCGGCACAGGATAGACAAAAGTCGTATGCGGACAAAAGGAGAAGATCGATCGAGTTTCAGGTTGGCGACAAGGTCATGCTCAAGGTATCCCCATGGAAGGGGGTTATCCGGTTTAGAAAGAGAGGAAAATTAAGCCCGAGATTTATTGGGCCGTTTACAATTGTCAAATGAGTAGGAAAGGTAGCATACCGCCTTGAACTACCGGAGGAATTAAGCAGAATTCATAGCACATTTCACGTGTCACATCTTCGGAAATGTTTAGCGGATGAAACAACCTATATCCACTACGATGACATCGACGTGGATGATAGCCTTAACTATGTGGTGAAGCCCATTGCGATTTTGGATCGTAAGGTGAAAACCTTAAGGAATAAAGAGATCAATCAAGTAAAGGTTAAATGGGAACACAAGAAGGGTTCGGATACCACATGGGAATCCGAAGAGGAGATGCAACGGCTCTACCCTACATTATCTGGTACGTAATTCGGTTTCGGGGACGAAACCCTTTTTAAGGGGGGTGGACTTGTAACACCCCAAAAATATAAAACTTTATATTTCATTATAAAGGATTAATCAAACAAGAATCAACTAACTAGGAATTTATAACCCAGTTAGTTACAAGTCTAGAAGTGACTTACAATAAGGCTAAAACACTTACCTTTCAAGTTAGATTAAAGTTGAGGGTGTAAATTGGTGAAAACTGAATCTTGAATGATTAAAATAATAATTAACACACTAAACACACACATGAGTGTGTGTGTGTGTGTGTTTAGATCATACAGAAGAAAGGGGCGACCAGGAGCTTCCTTCAAACCCTAGTTTTCACACAAAATTCACGAATTGAAGCCCTAAATCTGCTCTAAATCAAGTTTCAAACACGAATTAGTGATCACCTCGTTGTAGGGATCAAAAGGTATCCAAAATTTTGGTATTTTTATTCAAGTTCAGTTTTAGGTTAATTGAGAAAATCAAAAATTAGGCTTGAATATATGTTGTATAGATGAAATTAGAAGTAATATGATGTCTAGGGATAAACCCTAGATGATTCTTGTAAAAACCTTGCATCATGTTTGTAGTGTTTGTGATCACCATTGTAGGTGATTAATGAAATTGTAGAAATTAAACAAACACTAGAGTTATGATTTGCTATTCTAGTGAAGACTGAATTTATGTGTCAAAATTCAGAATTATTGATGTTGAAAATTTGTGTAAATGGCCTAATTGAAGTGAATGTAGTTGAAAATAACATGTCAAGAACCTAGTAATGATTATGTAAAAATCTGACCCGCTAGGTGTTTGTTAAAACGCCTAAGTGAGGAATAAAATGTTAAAGATCGGACAAAAACGCAGATTTGAATATCGTAATGAATTGTCCGTTATTGGTTATAAAAGAGTTCTAGATTGGTTGTGAATGGAACTCTTTAGGTAAAGAATCTGGATCATCAAGTGGACAAGCCGGAGGTGATACACGCTTGAAGGGTGCGCTTTAAAGGTACGCGACTTATGGTTTCGTTACATTATGTTATATATTTAATGTAGTTAGTTGTCTTGGAAATTAGCCAAACAAGAAAACCCGTTAAGTCACGGAAGTGACAATGTGCCTTAGACAAGTGAAACGGGTCAAAACATGTGTTAGAAATAGAGTTTGGATGTGTCTTGCAATGGTGATCTCCATTCAGCATCCAAACGGGTCAAAACAAGTTGAGTTGCAAACGTCGAAGTCAATGACCATCACTTGTGATTGGTTATGAATAAAGCGTAGTCAGTGTATCGGATACGCTAATTCGTTACAAAAAAACATGAACCCTTGTAGAGGGATTAAAGTTCGGAATATTTGCTTGTCAAATGATTTCGAAAGGCATGGTTAAATTCTAGGAAATAAGCATGATGGTTATTGCATAAGCACCCATCGGGAGAGGAGCGAAAGGCCATAATTGGTAAACACGGAAACGGGTGAAATGGCCTAAAATTTGTGATGACAACAATACAAGTTGTGGAACTTGTAAACAAATTGGTCAAATAAACAAGAGACGAATTATAGGTCAACTGCTTTTGAAATGATATTTTTATGCAAATCGTGTTGATAAACGCGTCCGTAATTAAATTACGGTCACGTAGGAAAAAGAATCGGCTAAAACGGACGCCCGAGTCAAAAGTTATGTCGATTTAAAGTTTGGAATTGAGAAAAATGGTGCGGGCCTGAATTGCAGCTACAGCCAACAACATTCTGTCAAAATCACTCCGTAGCACCACACCGCGGACAAACCGGCTCACTGTCGCGCGACGCCACGACGGTGGCAGGCCGCGACGGCTGACCTCTATCCCCGTCGCGCGGCGCGACCACACTAGAACATGAAATTTTGTTTTTTTTTTTTTTGAAATGTTTAAACACGAAACTTGTTTCTACTTGATTTTTAAAGTGTCAAAACTAATTATTTTCATGGTTCTGGCCGTAGGTGATGATGGACCTAATCCGGGTGGCGATCAAGCGAATTCCAAGAACCGAACGCACCAAACAAAGCCTCCGCATGTGATCTACTTTTAGTAATATGTAAACACTTGAAATCATGTTTTCCAAGTTTATCTAGTAGGATTATAACTTGAATATTATGATCTTGTATGAACTTAAAACCATGAAGTTTTTGTAAACTCGAAATTTTTGTACTAAATGTTTGTTAAATGTCATTAATCCGGTTATTTAAGAAGAGTCTTACAGAAAAGAGTTAGATTATTAAAATGAGTTATTGAAATTCTAGTTTTATTTGAATAGAAACTGGCCGTTCAGAAAAAAAAAATATCAACCACTCAATGGCGAACCCAATATGGAATGTGGGGTGACGGACGCCCAACTTAGGAAAAAATAATTTTAGTGTATTATTTAGGCACAAATCACGATCACACCCTTGAAATTTTTTTATAAAACCCTTTGACCGCTCCCATAGAAAATAATCATGAGTCCTCCAGCGTAACCACTGCATATCTATTGATTTATTTTAACAATAGTCAATTGCGTGAGCATGGTGACACTTTGTTTGTTTTATTTTGACCACAAAATGAACCACTTGTTTCATTTACGTAAAAAGATAACTATACCATATTTTAACAGAAGTTCACTATTCGTAATATAGTTCGAAAAAAGGAAACTCTTTAACATCGTTCCATTTCATATAACCAAAGGTCTTAATTATCTTGATTATCATTAACGCATCTTCTACATCTTTATTCTTCACAATCGATAGGATTAGTTCAATCTCCTCTAATACGTCAGTTGTTTTACCCAAGGAGTAGACAAACACATCGTCTGTATAGAGATAAAAAAAAATTGTTTTAAGTGAACCATGTCAAACAAGAGGCCAACCTTCCATGTTTTGCCTGATTTTTATAGTTGTATATTTCAGTGCATAAACCCGACATGAATCTTGGTACATTATATTATGTTTATGATATATGTAATGTATAATTTTGTTACAACATATTTTGTACAACGGTGATGCAATTTTATTGTTTTTTCATAAAATAAAGACTGTATATTTAACTTTTTGTAAATAAAAATAGAAGAATTCCTACACTTTTAGAGGTTGAAAGTAGTCACTTTCAGCATCAAATACCCTAAAAATGAAGTGAAGTGCTTAGTGAATGTGTCTATAGTCACAGCCTAATAATTATATAGTGTTTAATGAATCTGGTTTTTTCCATATATAGTGTTTAATGAATCTGATTTTTTCCATACAATATATACTCAGCATTTTTTTCTGATGTGTTTTTTTTATGTACAAGGAATTATATAGTGTTTAATGAATCTGATTTTTTCCATATAGTGTGTTTAATGAATCTGATTTTTTCCATATAATATATACTCAACATTTTTTTCTGATGTTTTTTTTTCCTGATGTACAAGGATCTATTCATTAACATGTTGAGGTTATAGCGTAAGATAATTATGTATTTTCAAATTCTAACATGCAGGGTAAGGATAGTGTAAAAAGTGTGAGAAGTGTATTATAACACTATATATAATACAACCATTGGGTGTCAGCCCAATGGCCACCAGCCCGCATTCTAACCCGGAGGTGGCGGGTTCGAGTCTTGCTCGTTCCCAATGCCCCTACGGTAGCGGATTTACCCCCAGACTCAGGCTTGGTGGGTGGCGGTCTGCAAGGTGGGATTACCTCGGCGGTTGGGAGGACCGTGGAATATCCCCCCCCACTATATATAATACTATATAACACCATATAAACACCGTATAACAATATGTAACACCATATAACACTATGTAACACTATATAAACACAAACTATAAAGTATTATATATATGTTATACAAAACGTACGGGAGCACAAAATCAATTTTTGCCTCCTTTCAATCAATAAATTTAATCGAACGAATAATGTTCTCTAAGAACTTTTCTTATATGCTTTAGGTTTATGTAATCGCTAATCATGAAACATACTTTGAACATTTTATACTTTTAGGGGAATTTTAGTATTATATGAGCTTTAACAATATCCATTAGAAATGAATTGGATATTTTTTTATTTTAGCATACTATCAATAAAAACACTTCTCTAGAATATATGCAATATCATTATCATTGTTGATATCATTTTGATTCCATGCTTTCCTGTGCATGATATGTATTCTTTGTGAAGATCACTTTATTTCAGGCATCTGAGTGTAACATCTTGTACTTAAGTCATGTGATAAATTAATAAGTGGAAATGAAGTTATCTAAGGTAGTGTTTGTTTTTCTAAAAAAAATCTGTGCAGATTTTTATGTTTGCGCCGTGCAAACCACACGCAGACATTGTCATCTACAGTCTGTTTGTTTTTCCGAAGACATTTCATTAAAAAAGTCTGTGCGAGCTCTTATTGGTGCAGACTTGGCACAACCACTGAATGTGAATGGGGTTAGTTGGTCAATAACAATATAATACAAGATTAAAATGAACAAAGTATAAATTAATGATGGTAATAAGAGTAACACAAATGCTGCAAAAGCGTAACAAAAAATTAGCCAAAAACACCCTTTCTTCCGATCATCCCCTCTTATAGAATCCATCCGACCATATCCTTGTATTCAGCCAGGGCACTGAAAAATGCACAAAAACGCCCAAGGATGCCACATTGGGGTATAGAGCACCCTTAAAAACACCTGTTATAGATTCTTTAATTGAGAAAGTCATTTTCAAGATTGTTGTTTGGACAAAAGGACCGTTTATACCCAACTATAAATAACTTGTTGATTCTCTAACCCTTTGCAAACATGTACACAAAATAACCTCAAAAATCAAGCATCAACAACATAGGATACCACATAAAAATAGAAAGTAACAAAAAAGTGTTTCGTTATTGCGTTAGGTAATGTTTGGTTCGAACATTGCTTGAAGGTAAGTGTCATCTCTACATTCGAATAACATGCTTTGATTATATTCAGACATATTTTTATCATTTTATGTATTTGAAATATTCAACGATAGATACATCGTCATAGTTTGTATTATAAGAAAGATACTATTTATGAACAATCTATGCATAAAGCTTAATTGATAGTTATTAAATAAACTAAACCAACAAAGTTGCTTAATTAATTGATGCTTCTAGATGTTAAGAAATCTTTGGAAATTAACGAAAGAATAAACAAGTCATGCTAGCCTTGATCATGAAGATTGTAACACACATATTTTTAAATAATAATTTAGTGAGAAAAACCATCTCAGATTTATCATGGTGTTTAGAAAACAATATATTTAGGTTCCAACTTACACAAAGACATATGCTCGAAGTTTATGAAACAGCATTATTAAATGAATGATACCTTATTCTTAAAGTGTTCATAAATCGATCCCAATATATTAGTCAAGAGATTGGTAGAAAATATTTTTTGAATCAAACCATAGTTAAAAAAGTTGAAGTGTAACAAGTTTTCCATCACACAATGGTTAGTGTTAGATAATTTATTAGAGTAAACTGCCATTTTGGTCCCTGAGGTTTGGGCAATTTTGTCACTTTAGTCCAAATTTTAAACCTTTTGCATCTGGGTCCCTGTGGTTTAAGTTTTGTTACCATTTTGGTCCAAAAATAAAATCAGCTCATATTCCTCAAATTTAATCCTGATGTTTTGTCATTTTCCTCAGGAGTAAATTAGTCATTATAATTTTATTATAACTCGTTATTAATTAAAGAAATAAAAGCTTTGACCTTCATCTTCATCTTCCCCAGGAGCATCACCACCATCTTCCATCAACTCAAACCCAATGAATCCTTCAAAAACCCCATTGAAAACCATCGCAACCAGAGGTCTCTAATATCTCTCCTGATTCGATTTTGATACAATGCAATCACTAATTTCACCAACTGATCATCCAAATCTCCACAACCCATCATTAATAATTCGATCAAAGCTTCAATTTCATATATTGATTTGTGTGTACGCTGATTTTGCAGGTCATAGTGTTCACATCTCACCCGATTCATTCTTCAAAAATCGATTCGTTCATATGAAGATCTGGGTTTGTGATCTTTAGATGCAAAGTTTCAGATCAATCAGCTATTTTATCTTTCAACTTATTGCACTTATGGGGTCAGTCTTTTTTCCGATTTTATTACAAAGTATCGATCTTGAAGTTAGTTTTATGATTTAATTGACATGAGGACAAGATGCAAATGTGTATGTATTTTTGTGAAATCAATATCAATTAGGGTTTTTATGTTATAGCCTGTAGAATTTGAGCCTGTTTAATTTAATGTTTGGTTAAGTTGTTGGTCCCATATATGATATATTCTTTACCTTGTTGGTGCACTTGTCTACCAAACAGCTTTAATTATGTAGGTGTGGGGTGGATAAGGATTCATTGGGTTTGAGTTGATGGAAGATGGTGGTGATGTTCGTGGGGAAGATGAAAATGAAGGTCAAAGCTTTTATTTATTTAATTATTTTAATTAATAATGAGTTATAATAAAATCATAATGATCAATTTACCCCTGATGAAAATGACAAAACATCATGATTAAATTTGAGGAATATAAACTGATTTCATTTTTGGACCAAAATGGCAACAAAACTTAAACCACAAGGACCCAGATGCAAAAGGTTTGAGATTTGGACTAAAGTGGCAAAACTGCCCAAACCTCAAGGACCAAAATGGCAGTTTACTCTTAATATTTATATACAACTTGTCACTTCCAGTCTTCCACATAAAATAATAATCCAGTAACAATCTTAAGTTCTTAACCATCTTTATCTTTAATCAACGTCAGTGGCGAAATTTGAGATTTCCGACTGAAGGATCGAAAATGTGTATACCAAAAAATTTCTATAAAACGGGGGCCGAAAACGTATATACCAAAATATTTCATACGAAGACTACATACTCTCCACTAATGAGCGAAAAGTTCGAGGGGTCGACCGCCCCATCCCGCCCCTGATCAACATCTTTCACCTTCGCCTAGGAAAAATATCACACTCACGTAAGCAAACACCAAGTAAACAGAAGAGTTTTGACTGTTTTGTTATATTTAGATCTACAAATAAATCATTAAAATCCACCTATATAATTTCTACAACCATTTAAAAACATTAGATAATGAGTTCACAAATGTGTATAACTTTTCAAAACGCTTTTAATACCTTAAAATTGTTGGATTTATATTTACGGGTTCGATAAGTCAACGCTGCTGATCGATCTATGATCCGTAAAAGTTACATCTTGGGCAACGAACATTAAATCCACTTAACTTGGTAAACTGGTGACCACGAACAATTACACGGAATGAAATATATAATTATCTAGAATAATTATATATCCACGAGAAACGGGATTTATTATTTATACGGGTTATAAATAATATTAGGGAAATGATCAAATAGGAAGTTTATTTTGGCTAGGAAGTGTAGGAAGCAATAGGATTAGGACATGTGGCAACATTTAAAATAAAGAAAAAGGGTATTTTAGTCAATCCAACCCTTTCTTCTTCCTTTTCAAAACCCAGTAACTTCAAAACCCACCATTTTCAAAACCCACCATCTTCAACCATTTCTTCACTTTCTATCTCAATAATCACTACATTATAGTGCGATTTTCATCACCAATCAATGATTCAAACACCCAATCAACGTGTTCTTCAGCTTTTTTGAAGAAAACTCAGTTTAATTTCATACAAAATCTTGTTTTTTCCGGTGATTTTGAAGATAATCACTCGATTCGTTCGATTCGAGCGCTGATAAGTGTCTCAATCATTCAAAATTCGTCAATTGTTGACGAAATCACTTCGATCCATGTAAGAAATTCTTTAATTTCATTTTTACGATCTGGGTTTTGATTTAGTCATTGCGTTTTACGATCTTGGCAGGGGTCCGGGGGCAACGCCCCGGTAGCGGGGTCCAAGGGGCAGAGCCCCTGGCTGGGGTTGAAATTTGCTTTAATAAAACTTTTGTAATAAAAATGCATTCTTGAAGTGTCTTTGGTGCATTGCGTTTTAAGTAAAACACTTTAATAAAACTTTTTTTTCGATTAAATTGCTGTAATAAAAATGCATCAGAAAAATTAATTTTCTGTAAATTGCCTCTGGAAACTGCATTCGTAAACTGCATTGGTTCAGACAGTTCACAGTTCAAAACTATTGTCATGGTTCAATGCGTTTTAGAGAGAACACTTTCTTTGGTGTTTTTAGGCAATTGCGTTTTAGAACTAAAACATTTTTATGTGTTTTCTGGCCATTGCGTTTTAGAAAAACACATTCTTGAAGTGTTTTTTGTGCATTGCGTTTTAGGTAAAACATTTTTAGGTGTTTTCAGTCCATTGCGTTTTACAGAGAACACTTTCTTTTGTTTTGTAGGCAATTGCGTTTTAGAATGAGTCATTTTTAAGTGTTTTCTGGCCATTGCTTTTTACAAATAAGACATTTTTTTGTGTTTTTGGTGCATTGCGTTTTAGGTAAAACACTTTTTTATGTGTTTTCAGTCCATTGCGTTTTAGAAAACAGATATTTTAAGTGTTTTCTGGCCATTGCGTTTTAGAAATAAGACATTTGTATGTGTTTTTGGTGCATTGCGTTTTAGGTAAAACACATTTTTATGCGTTTTTAGTCCATTGCGTTTTAGAAAGTACATTTTCTTTTGAGTTTTTAGGCTATTGCGTTTTAGAAATAAGACATTTCTTTGTATTTTCTAGCCATTGCGTTTTACAAATAAGACTTTTCTTTGTGTTTTTGGTGCATTGCGTTTTAGAAAAAATGTCATTTTTAGGTTTTTTTTTTTCATTGCGTTTTACGTAACTGGGGGTTTTTCTATTGCGTTTTACGCAACTTGGTTTTTAAATTTTTTTTTTTTTTGAAAATATAGCAATAGTATACTCGTTTTAAAAATAAAAAAACGCTCGTTTTTTTGGTGCAATTTTTATAAAAAAAATAATGTCGTATGAAAGAGTTATTAACGTTTAAAAAATTGGGGGGGGGGATTGGAGGAGAGAGAAACTATTGCCTTGCATTGACTAGAATACCTCTAAACAAACTCACGCGCTTCTTTTCTTCCCTTCAATTTCCATCATTTAATCTTAGCACTTGATTAACTAAATGGATGGTTAAGATCACTTCCTAGCCTTCTTAGCCAAATAAACTTCCTATTGTATCTCCACCCTATAAATAATACAACGTTTTATTATTTATTTAATTAAACTGTGTTTTTCGGGCTTGGTATCACGTCTTGGACTTGATCTAGAGGTACTGGGCTTTAGGCCCGAGAGATGATTAACTTGTGATTAAAAGGCTATTGGTGTTAACCTATTTATTATAGGGAAATTTACCAAAATAGCCAAGAATAACTTTGACTTACCAAAATGGCCACTTCATGAGTCGGTGGAGCAGGGCATCATGGATTCAAATGTGTGGGATGCCTCTTTCAAGATCTCTCATGCATCTTTAAATATGGGAGTGACACGTGTCTCAATGATTAGGTAGACTCCTCCAATGCCCCTCACCAGACTCATCCAATGCCTCAGCAGACTCTTCCAGTACCCCTCAGCAGACTCTTCCAATGCCGGAGACGAAGCTGGAGGCGTCTGCAACTCGCCGGAGACGAAGCCGGAGGCGTCTGCAACACGCCGGAGACGGAGCCGGAGGCGTCTGCAACTCGCCGGAGATGACTGCAACTTTCAGACGCATCCCGTGCACTTCCAGACGCATCCCGACACTTCGCAGACGCATCCCGGCACTTCCAGACGCATCCCGGCACTTCCCAGACGCATCTCGGAACTTCCCATACGCATCCCGGCACTTCCAGAAGCATCCCGGCACTTTCAGACGCAGGGGCATTGGAAGAGTCTGTTGAGGGGCATTGGAAGAGTCTGCTGAGGCATTGGATGAGTCTGGTGAGGGGCATTGGAGGAGTCTACCTAATCATTGATGTTAAAATAATGTAATCAAATGCGTTCATGTCTGGGCTTGTGTATTCTCAGTATTGGGCTGAACATATGTGGGCTTATTAATTGGCCCAGTTGTGTTTTCTAATGGGTTTCAAGTTGTTGTGTTTGTTACAGGCGGTTCAAAAGTTGTTACTGGGTTGATACTTCAAGGGTGTTAAGTGTAAACTTGGATATAAAAGGAGATGTGTGTGCTCAGATCCTTCTACACACTCAGATATTTTCTCTCACTTCTTTCTGGTTGTTTGGGGCGAAACTAGGGTTTCATAGTTCTTGAGTTCATGTTGTTGAAGATCTGCAGCATATTGAAGATTCATTACAGATCTTGATCTGTTGTTCTTTTGTATTGTTAGATCCTGTGGATCATAGTTTATTCTGGTTGTATCATTTCATATAATCAACTGATTTATCATCAGTTGATTGCTTATTACTTGTATTGTTCATAGATCTTACATTTTGTAAGATCAAGGGAGGTTTGGGTGTTTTTCTGGGTTGGCTAAGTAATAAAACTTTTTGTCACCGTTTTGCCACTATTTCTGGTGTTGTGATTCTGTTTGTCTTGTTTTACTGTCATTCATACCATTTTTACATGGTATCAGAGCTGATCGCTCCTGATCTGTTTCTTTCCGCTGTTCGTTACTGATTTGTTTGTTATTGTTGTGTTTAGGTTCGCTATTGGTATTCTAAGGCTGCGAATCATTCTGTTTTTGGTTTAGATCGTCTTGATCTTGGGAGTATTTGTTCCGATCTGTGCGCTGAAACCCTAACTTAGGGTTTCCTGTTTCGTGTGTGGGCCTCATATTCTGCTGGATCTTCAAACTGCGTTGGTCTCTAAAACCCTTGAAGGTTTTAGGGCAAACTAACCAGTTGTGATATTTGGTTTTCTGCATATCAGATTTTGTAGTTCTTGAAAACTACAGATCTGGTATTTGGTGAAAGAATTGCACCCTCTGTAAGATCGTTCTGTTCTATCTTTTTCTTTCCTGTTGTTGAATAGTTGAAGTCGGGGTAGTGAGGACCGGCACATATTTCTTGTTTGCACCCTCTGTAAGATCGTTCTGTTCTATCTTTTTCTTTCCTGTTGTTGAATAGTTGAAGTCGGGGTAGTGAGGACCGACACATATTTCTTGTTGTTTGTTCTTCTTGTTTGCTGATCTGTTCTTATTTTTTTTTTCTGTGTTGTGCATTGTTATATGTGGTAGTGGTTGTATTCTTGATTTGCTTGTGTTATCTTGATAGGGTTTACGGCTCCTGAGTAAAGGCTTGTCCAGGCCCCTCTGAGTGACGAACCTGGAATCTGGTCCCTGACTCAGTTTCGCCTTAGATTGTGTTTGGTCTGTTTGGTTCTTGTTGTGTGTTGTCTGTGATCTTTTCTGTGTTTTGGTTTTTTTGTTTGTTGATTGTGTGTTCTTATTATGGGTGACGGACCTGGACCTTCGGTTACTCTTATTAGTAAGTTAGACATAGGGTCACCTCTCTATTTGCATCCTAGTGATTCTAGTGCGTTGACTATTGTTAATATAAAGCTTAAGGGTACTGAAAACTATACGGTTTGGGTTAGTGCAATGAAGCTTGCACTAGAAGCTAAAAATAAGTATGGTTTTATAGATGGTAAATGTGAAAAACCAAAGGATGATGATGTGTTGTCTGCCCAGTGGGATCGATGTAACTCAGTTGTGCTTACTTGGTTGTTGAATTCTATATCTGAGGAATTGTTTCTTGGTCAAGTTTTCTCTAATTTAGCATCTGAGGTCTGGAATGATCTTAAAGAGTCATTTGATAAGGTAGATGGTTCTATTGTGTATGATTTGTATAAAAAGATCAATAATATTTCTCAAAATGGTAGTTCTGTGGCAGATTATTACAATAGGTTGACAACTATGTGGAAGCAGTTTGATGCAATGTTGCATCTGCCTTCATGTTCTTGTCAAGCTGCCAAGGACTACAATGATTTTTCAACTTTAATAAAATTAATGCAGTTTCTCATGGGACTTGATGATGTTTATCAACCAGTAAGAACGAATCTTTTAACAAGAGAACCATTTCCTTCGGTTAAAGTGGCTTTTTCTATTATTTCTAGAGAAGAGTCACATAGGTTGTCTAGTGGTGGGTCTAAAACACAGAATGTTTCTTTTGTATCCAAGCCTAATCAAGCATTTGATCCTAAAAAAAGAAATAACAGAGGTCCTAATCCTAATTTGAAATGTACTCATTGCAATATGATAGGACATACTGTAGATAGGTGTTTTGAGATTGTTGGTTATCCTCCAGGTTTTAAAAGAAGAGGAAATAATAATCAGTCTAATAAAACCAACTCTAGTACCAATAATAATAATAACAATAAATCAAATAATGTTGTTGGATCATCTGCTTCTACTGGTGTTCCTGTGTTCCCTTTCACATCTGAACAGATTACGAAGCTGTTGAGTTTAGTTGGTGAAAAGAGTGGGTCAAGTGCTCAGAGTGCTAATGTGGGAGGTGAGTGTTTTAATGTGTCTAATTTTGTGATTTGTTCTAGTTCAGTCAGTTTTAGTAACAACTTTGTATGGATTGTTGACTCAGGTGCTAGTCAACATATGGTTAAATCAGATAAAAATATGTTAAATGTTGTTGATGTGTCTGAGTTTAATATTACTGTTGGTCATCCTAATGGAACTAGTGTGAAAGTTTTAAAAATTGGTGATCTAAAACTGACTGATAACATAGTATTGAGAGATGTTTTCTATGTCCCTGATTACTGTGTGAATCTGCTGTCTGTCTATAAGTTAGCTAAGGATAACCATGTATCTGTTGTCTTTAAAGAGAATAGTTGTATGTTACAGGATTCCAGTTCCAAGAAAATTCCGATGAATGGTAGTCAGGATAGTGGTCTGTACTTTGTTGGAAATAATGGTAATGCTGTTAATGCTTGCTTTAATAGTTCTGTTAAGTCTTTTACGTGGCATACTAGGTTAGGACACCCCTCAGATCAGGTCTTAGCTGTGTTAAAAGGAAGTTTAAATATTAATTCAAATGAACATGGTCCATGTGATGTGTGTCACAGGGCTAAACAAGTAAGAGTTCCATTTCCTTTGAGTGAACACAAGTCAAAGTTGGTTGGTGATTTAATACATTTAGACTTATGGGGTCCTTATAAAGTTGCAAGTTATGATGGGTTTAAATATTTTCTAACTGTTGTGGATGATTACTCTAGGTCTGTATGGTGTTATTTCTTGTCAAATAAAACTGAGGTTTTTGATAATTTGAAAAACTTTTATGAACTTGTGCTAACTCAATTTAAAAGGAGAGTTAAAGTGTTTAGAAGTGATAATGGAACAGAATTTGTTAATAATCAAATGAACATGTTTTGTAAGTCTAAAGGCATTCTTCATCAAACGTCGTGTTCCTATACTCCACAACAAAATGGTGTTGTGGAGAGGAAACATAGACATTTGTTAAACACAGCTAGGGCTTTGATGTTTCAGGGTGGTCTACCTTTAAGATTCTGGTCTGATTGTGTGCTAACTGCTGTATATTTAATTAACAGGTTACCCTCTAGTGTGTTGAATGGTAGGAGTCCGTTTAAAATGATGTTTGGTTTTAGTCCCTCTTTGTCTCACTTAAGGAACTTCGGATGTTTATGTTTTAGTACAGTTTTAAATGAATCTGATAAGTTTGCATACCATGCAGACAAGTGTGTGTTTCTTGGCTATTCAAATTTTAAAAAAGGGTATAAGTTGTTAAGTTTGGATAATAAAAAATATTCTTTTCCAGAGATGTAAAATTTTATGAGAATGTTTATCCATTCAAAGTTAAGTCGTTTGATAATCAAGAAACCGTTTGTGAAAAAAATTTAAACCATGTTAACTTTTTTGACGAATTTGCATCGGAAGTTCCTAATATGCCCGATGATGAAGAGGGTACAAATGGTGCAAATAATCCTGTTAGTGATGATCAGCAGCCATTGTCACCCTCTACATCAGCCCCTGGTCCTAATGTTGGTCATAGTCAACAGTTCGGACAGGAGAGCAGTAGTGGACAGGATGATAATGGCGGGGCAGAGGACACTTTAGGTTTAAATGAAGACACCAACCTTTCTGAGGGTACACATAATGTTAGGAAGTCATCCAGAAATGTTGTGTTTCCTAAAAAATATAGTGATTATGTTGTTGAAGGGAGAGTCAAATATGGTATTGAAAAGTCTGTTAACTATTCAAACTTATCTGTTGAAAATCTGTGTTTTGTGTCTAGTTTGAATAAGATGGTTGAACCATCTTCCTATTCAGAAGCCGTTAAAGATCCTAGATGGATTGAGGCTATGAATAAGGAGATGGAAGCCTTGTATAAAAATGAAACTTGGGTTCTTGTTGACTTACCTAAAGATAGAAAACCTATAGGATGTAGGTGGATTTATAAAATAAAATACAAGTCTAATGGTGAGGTTGAACGGTTTAAAGCTAGACTTGTTGCTAAGGGTTATAGCCAACGAGAAGGAGTGGATTTTGGAGAAACTTTTTCTCCGGTTGTAAAGATGGTTACTATTCGTTGTGTGTTAAGTCTAGCTGTTCAAAATAGTTGGCCTATTTTTCAACTTGACATTAATAACGCTTTTTTATATGGTTCAATTTCAGAAGATGTTTATATGTCTTTACCTCCTGGATATTTTTCTGAAAATGAAACCAAAGTGTGTAAGCTTGTTAAGTCCTTGTATGGGCTTAAAGAAGCACCTAGAAAGTGGAATGAAAAACTAACCCAAGTTTTAGTTACTATGGGCTTTGTGCGGAGTGTATGTGATCATTCTATGTTTACTCTGTCTAAAGATTCTGTGTTTGTTGTTCTTTTGGTGTATGTTGATGATATAATTGTTACAGGAAATTCTGAATATGAAGTGTTAAATGTGAAACAAATTTTAAGTGTAAACTTTCAAATTAAAGATTTAGGAGTCTTGAAGTATTTTTTAGGAATAGAAGTATTGTATGCTGATGATGGTTTGTGCTTAACCCAAAGGAAGTATTGTTTAGAATTGTTAGATGAGTTTGGGTATTTGGGAGTCAAACCGGTTAACACACCAATTGAACAGAGTCATGTTTTAGCTGGCAAGTTAGATAAAAATTTAGATCTTGTTAAAGATGTTACAGGATTTCAAAAGTTAATTGGAAAACTGATTTATTTGTCTATAACCCGACCTGATATTAGCTATGATGTTCAGTTTCTAAGTCAGTTTATGCATGCTCCTAATTCTGGTCATTTGCAAATTGCATTACGGTTACTGAAGTACTTAAAGTTGTCCCCAGGAAAAGGAGTTATGTTTAAAAAAGCGAGTGTGTTTAGTGTAAAGGGATATGTTGATTCTGATTGGGCTAAATGTTTAGCTACAAGAAAGTCTGTTACGGGGTTTTGTATATTCCTTGGAAACTCTTTAGTTTCCTGGAAAAGTAAAAAACAGAGCGTTGTGTCTCGATCCACAGCAGAGGCAGAGTATAGAGCTATGTGCTCTGCCACATGTGAAATAATGTGGATCTTGAATATTTTAAAGGAACTGAACGTTAGTTATGAATTGCCTGTTAAGTTATTTTGTGACAGTCAATCAGCTATTTCTATCGCCTTGAATCCAGTGTTTCATGAGCGAACTAAGCATTTTGAAATAGATCTTCATTTTTTGCGAGAAAAAATAGCTGATAGGGTTGTTACACCTGAAAAGGTTGCCACTGATCTTCAGTTGGCTGACTTGTTTACGAAAGGCCTGAGTTGTGTTCAGCATGATTCATTGTGTTCTGATTTAGGGTTAGTTGACATGTTCGCTGTTTGAATCAAGGGGAGTGTTAAAATAATGTGATCAAATGCGTTCATGTCTGGGCTTGTGTATTCTCAGTATTGGGCTGAACATATGTGGGCTTATTAATTGGCCCAGTTGTGTTTTCTAATGGGTTTCAAGTTGTTGTGTTTGTTACAGGCGGTTCAAAAGTTGTTACTGGGTTGATACTTCAAGGGTGTTAAGTGTAAACTTGGATATAAAAGGAGATGTGTGTGCTCAGATCCTTCTACACACTCAGATATTTTCTCTCACTTCTTTCTGGTTGTTTGGGGCGAAACTAGGGTTTCATAGTTCTTGAGTTCATGCTGTTGAAGATCTGCAGCATATTGAAGATTCATTACAGATCTTGATCTGTTGTTCTTTTGTATTGTTAGATCCTGTGGATCATAGTTCATTCTGGTTGTATCGTTTCATATAATCAACTGATTTATCATCAGTTGATTGCTTATTACTTGTATTGTTCATAGATCTTACATTTTGTAAGATCAAGGGAGGTTTGGGTGTTTTTCTGGGTTGGCTAAGTAATAAAACTTTTTGTCACCGTTTTGCCACTATTTCTGGTGTTGTGATTCTGTTTGTCTTGTTTTACTGTCATTCATACCATTTTTACAATTGAGACACGTGTCACTTCCATATTTAAAGATGTATGAGGGGTCTTGAAAGAGGCATCCCACACATTTGAATCCGTGATGCCCTGCTCCACCGACTTATGAAGTGGCCATTTTGATAAGTCAAAATTATTCTTGGCTATTTTGGTAAATTTCCCTTTATAATAACCTAATCTTTTCATATATATACATATAAAATATGAGTAGTCGTCATTAGAAGAAAAGAGAGGAAATTTTCCAAGAATGTTTGAATCACTTTTTGCTGTTGTTCACGGCTGACAGGAGCCGCCACCCAACAAAGGTGCCGCCCCCTCTTTCTTTCTCTTGTGAATCCGTTAAAGCCAACTGGCTACTGCCGTAAGTCGCACCCGGTTCGTTCATTTTCGTGTCTAGCACTCGTTTGTTGTACCTTGGTACGGTTATTATAACCAAAAGGGTATATTTATTCTCATCAGTATTCAGTAGATTAAATAATATGTGTACTGTATTTGCATGTTTGTAACCATGATCCTGTTCCTTCACTTTTGGTGTTGATTATTGATATTTATTCCGCTGCGTTTTTTATTAATTATATATTTAGTTAATAAAATACATCAAACTCGTTTTGATAAAAACTAAAATTGACACCACTGAATCCCAACTAAAATAACTTCTAACATAAGAATTTAATCAAATGATTACATGGTTACACATAGTTGCAGTTATAATTATATGATTTACAAGTAATGATACTTCGCATCTAGGTGCATTTAGAGGTCATTACACCGTTTCGTATACACATAACTAACTATATTTGTGGTAATAGAGTCTTCACATCTAATCTTTAATAGATTGTGTAATCTGGCTTTTCTATTTGGCACTCGATCCAATCTGGTTAGCTCTTTCTCTTGAAGCCATTCTTGTTCTCTATCTCTCATAGATGGTTGTCGGAATAGGGTGGTCGCAGGAGTTGAAGGCGTCCACTTTTCGACCGTCTTAGGAGCACATGTTTCGGTCTCACCCTTCTTACGATGCCTTCTCGATCTTCCACCTTTCGAGGAAGTGGGTTCGGCCTGGGTTTTGGGTATGGATTCTGTTTTGGGTGTGTTTTGGGTTTCGGGTATGTTTTGGGTTTCGGGTATGTTTTAGGGAAAAAAATGGAGGTTTGGAATAATATCCGTAAAAACCGGGAATCGGTAGAGTGGTCGGATGAGGAGAAGTTGGGGTGCTAGTTGGCATCGGATAATATCCAAGCTCACTCGTCCGCGGGTCTCTTCGATAACGGTCTTCTTGCTCGTTGTTGGGATTGTTTGGTGCACTTTGCCAAAACGGATGGTCGGATCCCACACATTTTGGTTGTTGGGAAACATTGTGTGATTATAAAAAAAGTGTAGAGATTTGGTATAAAAAGTAGAGGTAGAAGGGATGAAATTTATGAAACAAAGTTGGATATTTATAGGTAAATTATAAAGTCTAAAATTATTTTTTTTAAGAATGTTATCGTTGCATCAATGGTCATTTTGACCATTCTCACATCGATCCCCTCAAAATTTGCTCGTTAACGTGCTGGCGGAAGGGCCATGGCGCCCCCCTTTAATTGCAGCAGTGTGGACGATGGCGCCCCAGGACGCTATAATGGCTGATATGGCGGGGTGGTGTTAAGCCACACTCTCTTGCCTAATTACTAAAGAGGCATAATTGCATAAAAAACTTTATGATTTCTTCATCGGGATTTAATTTTTGTGTGATTCTAATGTAAAAAAAAGTAGCACTCATACCACACATCTATGTATATACCTTAGCAAAAACTGTTTCTTAGATCATTTTTATAATATTATTCATGTTTCAATAGTTATCTCGGAAGAGGATCAAATAAGAAGTTTATTTTGGCTAGGACGGATAGAAAGCAATATGATTATGACATGCGGCAAAATTTAAAATAAAGAGAAAAAATATTTTAGTCAATTCTATCTAATCTTCTCTCTGTAACTTAAAACCCACTATTTTCAAAACCCACCATCTTCAACTTTTCCTTCACTTTCTATCTCAATAATCACTACATTATTGTACGATTTTCGTCACCAATCAATGATTCAAACACCCAATCAACGTGTTCTTCAACTTTTTTGAAGAAACCCAGTTTAATTTCATACAATATCTCATTTTTTTTCCTGGTGATTTTGAAGCGAATCACTCGATTCGTTCGATTCGATCGCTGATAAGTGTTTCTAACATTCAAATTTCGTCAATCGGTGAAGAAATCGGCTTCGATCTATGTAAGAAATTTTTGAATTGCATTTTTACGATCTGGGTTTTTGAATTGAGTCATTGCGTTTTACAAAGTAATCTTGGCGGGGGTTCGGTGGCAGCGCCCCTGGGAGCAGGGTCCAAGTGGAGGTAGCCCCTGACGGGGTCCAAGGGGCAGAACCCCTGGCTGGGGTCGAAAATTGCTTTAATAAAACTGCATCAGAAAATTTAATTTTCTTGAAATTGCCTCATTTCGTAGACAAAAATTCATAGACAGATTTTGATCTCCTACTTCCTAGTTCAGACAATTTACGGACAAAACATACACTAGTTCAATGCGTTTTAGAGAGAACACTTTCTTTTGTGTTTTTAGACCATTGCGTTTTAGAAAAAAAAAAAAGACATTTTTAAGTGTTTTCCGGCCATTGCGTTTTATAAGAACACATTTTGAAGTGTTTTTAGTCCATTGCGTTTTAGGTAAAACACATTTTTATTTGTTTTCAGTCCATTGCGTTTTAGAAAGAACACTTTCTTTTGTGTTTTTAGGCCATTGCTTTTTAGAAATAAGACATTTTTATGTGTTTTCTGGCCATTGCGTTTTAGAAAAACACATTTTTGAAGTGTTTTACGCCATTGCGTTTTAGATAAAACACATTTTTATGTGTTGAGTCCATTGCATTTTAGAAAGAACACTTTCTTTTGTGTTTTTAAGCTATTGCGTTTTAGAAAAAAGACATTTTTAAGTGTTTTTTGGTCGATTGCGTTTTAGAAAAACATATTTTGAAGTGTTTTTAGTCCATTGCGTTTTAGGTGAAAACACATCAGTCCATTGTGTTTTAGAAAGAACATTTTTTTTTGTGTTTTTAGACCATTGCGTTTTAGAAATAATATATTTTTTTTTTGTTTTCTGGTCATTTCCATTGCGCTTTAGAAAGAACTTTTTTTTTTTTGTGTTTTTAGGTCATTGCGTTTTAGAAATAAGACATTTTTTGTGTTTTCTGGCCATTGCGTTTTAGAAATAAGAAATTTCTTTGTGTTTTTTGTTGATTGCGTTTTAGAAAAAAGTTATTTTTTACGTTTGTTGTCCACTGTGTTTTACGCAACTGGTTTTTCGATTTTTTTTTCGAAAATATAGCAATAGTATACTCGTTTGAAAGATTAAAAAAAAGCTCGTTTTTTGTGCAATTTTATAAAAAAATAATGTCGTATGAAAAAATTATTAACGTTTAAAAAATGGGAGGACATTGGAGGGGAGAGAAACTATTGTCCTGGATTGCTTAGAATGCCCTTACACAAACCCATGCGTCTCTTTTTTTCTCTTCAATTTCACTCATTTAATCTTAGCACTTGATTAAATCAATTGATGGTTAAGATTAATTCCTAGCCTTCCTAGGCAAAAATCTTCTTATTATATCGTAACCCTAGTTATCTTTTCCTTTAATTAGCAAAAACTGTTTCTAAATTAGAACTTTTTATCATAATATTATAGGTGTTGCTAAATGTACTTCATTTTCTAATGAACGTAACCCTTCCTTTCACATTAATACAATTCAAACTCTTTTGTTCTTTTTATCATTTTGTTATCATTTATTATTATTGAAAATATTTTTTTTGTTATTTGAAAAAAAAAATCGTTTTCCTATGTTTTAAACTGAGGCAAGTCATTTTAATTTGAAGTGGGATTTTTTTTCGTTCATAACTGCTTGATGTGGGAGTTAGAAATTTGACAACTTTTAAACTATATTTTTAGAAATGGGGTATGACTAGTAAAAAAGGGGGTGCATTTAGCCAACCCCTAATATTATTCATGTTTTAACAGTTATATTTTCCCTCAAAAGTTTTAAGATACGATCAGATTGTTGTTTTAACTTGCTAATTTTAATCTATGTCTTACTATAACTTCTTTTTTTCACCGAGTTGCGAGTAGTGATGTGTACATAAGTAATCGAAACATACATGTTATCTAAACTGCCTCATTTCTACGGTTTCCGATATATAACTTGTATTTACAGTAGAGTATTTTTTTTTCATACCGTAAACTATAATGAGAGTTTGGTTGTTACCATACGGGTAACGTGACAAACTGAACTAATATCGTCCCAACAATTCCGATACTATGTTGATTCCGACCGAACATGAATACTCGTATCGGTACTACCAGAACCGTTAATGATATTTTTTTGGTTTTCGAACGATGTAAAAAAACACGTGTCGATATCTTTTTGAGCATATCACGACTTTATTTTTTTGGGTATTATTTTTCGGTCACGATACTGAGCGTCGCTACAGTACCGATACCGTAATGAATCAAACCGATTTAGACTTACCCAACGCAATGCATGACAAAATCTCCCTAGTTGGAAAGTGATCATTAATGTTTTGAATAGAACTCCAAAAGAATAAAAACTAAATACGACTAGAGAGGGAGTCGTGATAATGATAGACAAGTGGAAATTTCTAAAAGCAATTGCATAATTTGAACAAGAGTAAACTGCCATTTTATTTCTGAGCTTTGGTTACTTTTGCCACTTTAGTCTAAAACTCAAACATTTTGCATCTAGGTCCCCGTGGTTTCAGTTTTATTGTCATTTTGGTCCAAAAATGAAATCAGGTCATACTTGTCTTATAAAATCCTGCAATTTTCTCATTTTCCTTAGGGGCAAATCAGGTCATATTTGTCTTATAAAATATGGTATTTATTTATAAAAAAGAAATGATCATTTTGCCCCTGCAGAAAATGACAAAATAACAGGATTTTATAAGACAAATATGAGCTGATTTCATTTTTGGACCAAAATGGCAATAAAACTGAAACCACAGAGACCCAGATGCAAAAAGTTTGAGTTTTGGACTAAAGTGGCAAAATTGACCAAACCACAGGGACCAAAATGGCAGTTTCCTCTTTGAACAATGTTTTTAAAATGGTAAGTAATTTTTAATACCTAATCGAGGTTATTATTTTTTTTTAAACGACAAATTTGGATCACTGATAGATCACTGAAAGATCATCGTGCCACCAGCGAAACCACCTGATCATATCCATCTCCACTAGGCATAATGCCTATACACAAATTCAGGAGGAAACCCATTAAATATGGGAAAAACCCTCATTGTAAAAATCAAACCCAAGACTTATTGGTCTTAATTTCTTATCCCACCCCAAAATAATCAAGTTATTTACTCTGCGTCATCTTCTTGGATATTTAATAATAAAACATACACCGAGTCGGTGGACAAGTTTTTAGAAAGAGTTTAATCGATGTTTATAACTTTTGAGTTTTCAATGATGCATGTGTTCTAGGTCTTTTGTTGTTTTTTGAAAAAAAAAAATGACAGTCAAAAGTGAAAACAGGGGTACAAATATTTTTTTTTTTTTCTAAACGGCAACAGGGTACAAATATTAGTTTCAAATGTTAAATCATGGTGTCCCGTTTTTTCATATCTGATCATTGACATAATGATAGGGTAGCAAGTTCGAGGTGGATGAAGTGGGGTTAGGCCACCCAATACAAGTTGGTGTGTAGATACTCACCCCAAAAAGTGTTTTTTTTTTTTTTATATACACACCATGCAGTATCGAACTGTGGTCAAAGCGCAACGTTTTGGTCCGGTCAACCAGACAAAGACTGACGGGTGTCTGACGGGTCTGTTAACTGGACCAAACGCCGAGTTTTGGCCGCGTTTTGGTCCATCAACCAGACAAAAAAACACTTTTTGGTGTGCATATAGGCACATTGGTGTGCCAATCGGTACACCCTATAACTAATGGTGAAGGGAGTTGTTAACTATTTCAAATAGGTTTTTTTTAACCAGCCAAATGGGGAAAATTATTAAAACAACCAAAAGGCTGAATCCATAGCAAGCAGCTAAGGATCAATTCACCCAATCAAACAGTGTCACATCAATTCACCTAATTTGTTTACCGAATGCTCAAAAATGTTGGTGGTGGTTTACCTAATGGGGTTTAGGTAAACAATAAAAAAAATGTGTGATTGGTTGAGAACGAATGGACCCACCACACACCCATCTCTCTCCCCTTTCCCTCCCTCTCACCGAGTCGGTAAAGGTTCACCGAGATTGGCCTTCACGATCGGTAAACCAAAGGTTGGCGGTGGCTTCCCCGATCGGTAAGGTGTTTACCGAACACTTTACCTATTTCACTCCGTTCACCCTAACGTGTTCAAATCAGGATATTTGAAGGGGTGTGATAAATACACCCCAATCTATCTATGGATTAATATATCAAATTAGTCAAACTTGGTAATGATTAAGTACTTTAATATATTATTTTATTCTAAAATTAAAAGTAATAATTATGTTTTTTTATGTTATTTTATTTTTATGATACTTTTGTTAATTTTTTTTAGAGTAAACTGCCATTTTGGTCCCTATGGTTTGGCCAGTTTTGCCACTTTAGTCCAAATCTCAAACTTATTACATCTGGGTCCCTGTGGTTTGCATTTGTTGCCATTTTAGTTCAAAATTCAAAAACCCTAGTTTTTTGACTGTTGCAACCTCCTATTTTGTCCTGTAGTGCAGGGGCATTTTGGTCATTTTGCTTTTCATTTAATATTTTCTTAATTCAAAACTTAATATATATATATATATATTAATATACACACATACAGCTCATCTTCATCATCATCATAGACAACACTCTCTCTCTTTCTCTCTCCAAGCACCACCCAGCACCGCCACTCCCTTGAACCCCGTCGTCGTCCAACACTACCACAAGATTTGCCTAGGGCTGTTCAAATTGCTCGGCGCTCGACGCTCGTTGATACTCGCTCGAAAAATGCTTGGAATTTGCTCGTTCGATTAAGCTCGATGGAAAAAATGCTCGGTTCGGATCGGTTCGGTTTGTAAATGAACCGAGCACGAGCAAAGGCCCGCTCAGTTCGGCTCGGCTCGGTTGGCTCGATTTATTTTTTAATATGTATATATATTTGTGTGTGTATCATTTTTAATGAAATGACTATAGACCAACATCAACAATGTTTGGTCCAAGATCCAAATAGAGCTCATTTAAGCAACTAGAATTGGATCCAATACCCAGGGGCGGACCCACATAGAGTGGGTCGAGGTCCCTGGACCCCAATGTTTTTAAAAAAATTAGTAGATTCGGTATATTAAATTGTATAAAGATCTCATAAATACAATTAGATGGACACCATAGAATGAAAAGGAAACCTGATGTAGTGGTAAATCTCTCTCTTTACCAACAAGAGGTCATGGGTTCAATTCTTGTATAGCTTGTTTTTTCTGTTTTTTTAAATCTAGTTCAAACCTCGCTATGACCAGACCCAAATGAGGACCGACCCGAAAATTTTAACGTTTTGTTATGAAAATTTTGAACACCGAAAAAAATAGACCCCATTAAAAAAAAATCCTGGGTCCGCCACTGCCAATACCAATAGTCCATTGTCCAATACTAAAATGTGAATCGTCGATCAATACTCAAGCCTCAACCCGCCATTCGATTCAGAAGTACAAGACCCTAATCAAAACCCCCCCATTGGCCATCGTTATTCGATTTCTCCATCGTCACTCGCCAAGACGGCAACTCACTAGGGTTTTGCTTCAATCGGTTCATTCTATTTCAAACTTCCGATAAAAGAAGGGTATATTTCAATCGGTCGACAATATATCTTCCCGCTTAGCTAATCTCGATAGCACTAGTTGAGTGTTTTTGTATTCCTTTTTATTTGTTAAAATTTTACTTGTGTTCTATTGGACGAAACATCAGGGACGAAAAACTGCACTTTATTATAATAACTAGCACTCCCATCGTCACTTTCCTTGTTTGTTCTACAACGCTCGATACTCGCTCGACGTTCGTTCGAAAAATGCTCGGATCGAAAGACGCTCGCTCGACTTTGGCTCGGTTGAAAAAACGCTCGGTTCGGATCAGATCGGTTTGTAACTGAACCGAGCACGAGCAAAGGTCTGATCGGTTCGGTTCGGCTCGTGAACAGCCCTAGATTTGCCTCTTTGTTCGAACCGGTCGGTCTGGACGCCATGTTTGGTCGCAGAAATGACTCCATTATCATAATCTCTTCCAGCAACCGAATCAGACTCCGAATCCCACATGATGATAAGAGCAAAAACCCTAAAGAAATCTTGAAAATCTGCTGGTGAGGATGAAGATGATTGTTGGTGGTGGAATGATTAAAACGGAAGAATATCACATGGGTATTGGTTGGAATTATGTAAAATTTTGGACTTGATATCCAGTTTGAAGAACAGTACAGGCTGTGAGGTAATGGGCACAAACATGAAAGTATGTTTGGAATGAAAAAAGAAAGGGTTTTGTCAGATTTTGAGACCTTTATGTTTCAAGTAAATGCACAATCAGTCACTACTGACTGCCTTACAATCTTCTTAAAGATTGTCGCACGTGCCCTTATATCATCTTCCCCCAAATCAGATTTCATGTGGGTTAATGGGTTTGATGCAAAATTAGGGGGATGATGTTAATGTTTGCTGATTTGGGGGATTATGATCTGTGATTTTGTGATGGATGATGATCTGTGATTTTGTTAGTTTTAAGGGATCGAGATGATGTTTGATGACGTTCTTGAAGATGTTTGTTGTTTGATGATGTTCTTGAAGATACAGATCTGAGCCTCGTTTCTTTTTACAAATCGGTTTTTGATTTTCTTGAAGATGATGTTCTTGATTTGCTGGATTTTCTAGGTTTTGATGATGATGTTCTTGAAGATACAGATCTGAGCCTCGTTTCTTTTTACAAATCGATTTTTGTTTTGATTTAATTTTAATGAAATTATATTTTTATTCAGGGTTTTGTTCTGGTTTCTTGATTTTTTTTGAAGATGTTCTTGATTTTCTTGAAGATGTTCTTGATTTTCTGGGTTTTGATGATGAAGTTTGATTTTCTTAACATGGACCAAAATGCCCCTGCACTACAGGACAAAATAGAAGGTTGCAACAGTAAAAAAACTAGGGTTTTTGGATTTTGGACTAAAATGGCAACAAAATGCAAACCACAGGGACCCAGATGTAATAAGTTTGAGATTTGGACTAAAGTGGCAAAACTGGCCAAACCACAGGGACCAAAATGGCAGTTTACTCCTTTTTTATTTTGTTATACTATTATTAGTATTAATATCAATATTAATAAATAAATAATCAAGACACTTTATTATAAACACGAAGGTGAAAAAGTTCATGATAAATAAATAAATAACGAGCATTTAATAAAAAAGTAAATGTGCAAACATTAAAACAATTAATCATCTAGATCGACAAAACCACTTTCACGACGATAAAGTTGGGTATATAATTCTAGACGCCATCTATACATGGTCTCCCATCCAGCCGCAGACATGCTAATGCTGCGAAAATTCCAATAAGACGTGATTGTAGGCATTGGGTACCCTCCTTGTAATTCCACCATAGCATAATGGTTCTCGTCATTTATTAGGGCAAAATTAAGAGCTCTGTGATATTCATCAAGTCCGAGGCAAACAACCAGTGCTCGAAATCCACAATTTCCATCGTGTTTAACATTTCGTATATTTCCCCTCCATAATTACAACTTTTCAAAATGACTAAATTGTCCCTTTCATTATTAAAAGATCCTATCACATATTATTGAAATAACCAGGATAATTATTGTTCAAACCAATATCAAACTGTTGAGACATTCTTCCTCTTTCTTGGCGATGACGACGATTACTCTACATTTAAGTTGGCAATTACACTCTCTTCAAATTGGTGGTTTTATCCCTCCTAGTTACAACCTTCACCACCGCATGTTAGTGTTTTGACCTTGTTTCCTGCTAGATTAATTGGATGAATCGTTTCTATGTTACTTTTTTATATTTTTATATCTTCCTATTGACCAAGAGTAGTGGTGATTAGAATAATTTAACTGCTATGGTTCAGTGGGTTTCTATAACAACCCTAAACCGACACTCTCGTAATATTTTCCGACACCCTAAAAATATTTAAAATATCCCAATATGTCCAAAAATACACCCCATACGTGAAAACGAACCCCGGATACCTTAAATATTATTAAAAATAACTAAAAATCAAATTTTTAAGTTGAGGCGGGCCGCGTAAGCCACCCCCTTAAGCTCACGCGGGCCGCGACAAGGTAATGGCTGGCACGACCATGGGCCGCCACGTGGCCCAACACCCGACAACCCTATACGATAACCCGGACAACCTAAACCCTACCTGGCTACTACGCGGGCCGCGTAGCCCGTGGTCTATGTTTACGCGGGCCGCGTAAAAGTCGAAATAAGGCCCTATAAATTGAGACGAAGGGCTTCAGTCCCAAATCGTTCATCTCTCGACTCTTTCTCTCAATCTTCAAGTAGTAGGCATTATACTCGGCTCTAATACCCCTAAAATAGCGAAGTTCTGCTCCGTTGTAAGTATCATAACCCCTGGATACGTATTAGATACTCTGCCCGATTGATCTAGGGTTCCGTAACGGCTGTCGTGGTTCTGCCCGACGCAGTCGTTGGAATGCCGTCTCGGGGAGGGTATTGCTAATGTTAAAATGGAGAGCACTTTGCTCAATTGTGACCCTCCCAATACGAGGGTACCTAGGGTGTCACAGCACACCTCTGATGGTTTGAAGAAATGGAGAGCACTTTGCTCAATTGTGATAGTTCTAAGGACCGCAAGGACCATTATGCTATTGGCCGACTGTTAAGTCCAATTTTAACTTGGTGAAATGGTGAGCAAAACACCCGTGGTGCTGAAGCAGTTGTATCTCTGACTTGGGAACAACTCAAAGAAATCATGACCCAGCAATTCTGCCCTCGCCATGAGATCAAAAATTTAGAAGAATATATGAATGCTCAATTTTGTGAAAATCATAAACAAAAAAACATACCTATTAAGAACCTGCATATTGAAATCCTAGTAGAAAAAATGAAAGCAAACTTGAATTAAAATAGAAACACAAACCGATAAAGTCTAATAATACTAAATAGATTTTAAGTAGCAACATTCTGTTGTATAGATTATCAAAGATGAATTTCTAAACATGTATATCTCTTGCTTACCTAAAATCAAACAGAATCAGAAGTCAACAGGTCAGGGGATAAATGGACATCTATTTTGCTTTTACCAGAGCCTTCATTTGAATCTTCAATACGTTAGTCATTCGACCATGCACTGTCATTACTTGACGTGCTTTCTCTTGGTGATGAGCAATTCTCCATGCTTTGATGTTGATCACTTGAGGACACGCCATCTTGATCACTTGAATCTTCATTTATCTTTAGGCTCAACTCTAGAATTTCTTCTTTCAAGTATTTGCTAAACCTATAATTTTCTAACATAGGAATGCATATAGAAGTACTCATAGGCATGGCATTAAACAACAAGTTAAATTGTTCGTTACAATCACTACTCGAGCAGTGTAACACTTCAAACGGTTTTAAGTGCCAAGCAAATTATGACTTAGAACCTGAGTGACGCCGAGAAACAAAAATCCTGATGACAAGTAGGGTGCTAATGTGAGTTAGTGAGAGTAACTCCTAAAGTGACGCTTGAGATTAGAGAGTAACGGCTGGGAGAGTTACACCTGAGAGAGTGACAACTACACATACAAACTGTCACACCCCCAAAATCCACATGCGGAGTATCACCGCTTGGAGATGTGACATGACCAGGATCAAGCCACCAATCATATTGAACAAGCATGTAAGTAATTATAAAATCCAACACAATACAATTGGTGTCCAAACAAAGCATAGTTTAAGTTGCAAGCGGAAGCATAAAGTTTAAAACCAAAACATAAGTTTGAACGTTTCAAATGTTTAGCATGGCACACAGCTGTCCATGTCTCACAACGACTCTTCCCACTCCCATGCAAGCTCCATAGATACCTAACGACCTGCAAGGCATGTAACAAAGAGTCAACAATAAAGTTGAGTGAGTTCACGGGAGGTGTTTGGTTAAAGTAGTTTCTCAAGAACTAAGAGTTTGTTTGCAACCATGGTAAACCGTTTTCCTTGTTTTCCAAACCATGATCAGTGGGGGCTACCCCATGTTATAAACCACTAGACTAGATGCATATATTGGTCTCCTTCCCAAACCGAGGACAGGGGTATGTATATGAGTACATAGGTTTGTCGCGGGCGTCCTTCCCAATTCGAGGACGGTGTACGTATAAGAACACGTAGGTTTAGCGCAGGTGCCCTTCCTAATCCGAGGACAGTGGTACGTAATGAGTACATAGGTTTAGCACTGGTGTCCTTCCCAAACTGAGGACAGAGGTGTGTACATGAGTACATAGGTTTAGCGCTGGCGTCCTTCCCAAACCGAGGACAGGAGTAAGTAGTCTAGTTGTGGCGAAAGTACAAGTTCCGTGTTAGCTATTTAATCCCAGTCCCAATCCACCGGGAATCCCATGCCTTAGAAGTGTGAACTCACCTTGGTTTGCTCGGCAGATACACAAAAAGGTCATTTGAGCTATATGTGGTCAACCACGTCCGGATTTGATGTTAGGAATGAAGGAGACTTCGGATGGTGAAAGGGGTTGCCATCAGAAGAGAAGGGAGGGAGTAGGGTTTGGTGTGTGTTTTGAGTGTTGTGCAATAGATAGGGAAAACAAACCACCAAAAGGATTATATGTCGGGTTATATAGTAAGGTGACCGAAACCCCAAATGGGCTGTCCATTCGGTTCGAGTTCAAGAGGAGTGGGCCGAACCCAAACTTTAGCTGCCCTTTTGATTCGAGTACAAGTTGTGCGGCCCAACAGAGCTTGTGCGATCGGGTTGTGTTGTGCGACCCGAGTTGTTTATATACATACATTACACACATAATCATATAACCTAACAACATAACATTTCATTAATCACCAACGTTCACATAATCACGTAATGTTCAAACACGTTACACTAAGCACAAAGATAGGTTCTGAAATACGAGTTGTCACATCATCCCCAAGTTGAAAGAAATTTCGTCCCGAAATTTAGCACGTACTCACTGAGGAAGCTAGTTAAGTTGCATGGTTTTCCTGGGGTGTCACACAAACAACTTGAAAGTTGACATGTCATCACCTTCTTGGATAAGAATGGTAGTGACGCCTAAGCTGCTATTAAAAAAACCCCTTTTTATCAAAAAATAACACAAAAATCACACAAATCGGTCCTAAAACATAACTAATAGCTCAAATATACTAACAGATTCTTTGAAAACATTTTTCTACTAGTTTTTCATCAAAAACATCTAACAATTTAACACCAACAGATCTAAATTTGAAAGTTTTGTCAATCAAACTATCAAGAGCATCAAGGCTCTTGTGACAACCCTCAAAATTCTATGTATCCGTACAATTTATTATTGATAATTAAAGTGCTTGATGACTGTGTGGAATTACTTAACTGCTTTCCGATTACTGTGTTATACTTACATGTGCTTGTTAACATACTAGTAGTGTACAGAAAAGTTACTAAATAGTCCTGTGTGATTTCCTAAGTATTGAGAATTAAAAGTGTTACAAAAATATATATAAAAGACACTTTACGGATTAATTAAGCACTTTAACAGAACAGTATCAAACCGAACACCCGGACATTACCCGAAACACTAAAATATTGCAAAAAGTATTGTTTTATTTTTTCTGAGTTAGTTATGGTCCCCAAACATCATAACACCTCCTAAAAATATCTAATAACTGAAACACGTTACTAATACTTGGAATTCAACTAGTAAGTAACTAGTTTGGTTAGAGCCTAATCTAGACCCCCCTCCCCCACCTATGACCGTCCAACATGGTGGCCCCACCATAGATTTCATTTGAATAATATATTAGATCTTGTCTTAAACTTTTGCAACATTTTACCCATTAGATTATTACATGTAGAAGGATTTTATAAAGAACCACAAGCACCTTCATCTCCACACAACATCAACAACACATAACCTCCTCTCCCTTCTTCCTTGGCTACGGCCACAATCACCACCACACACAACCACCATCTTCATTCATCATTCACCCATTCTACATATACCCGAAGGTGTTAGAAGGTGCACAACGAAGCTTGGTGTTCTCAGAAGTTGAGGGACCTTCTCTATTCGCTATTAACCACCACATTTCTACACTTGAACTTCCCTAGCCTTGAGCTAGTGGTAAGAACTTAGATCCTTTCATTTTACATGTTGTTTTAGTGGTTAATAGATGTATTATGAAGAAAACATATGAAGACCATAAGATCTTACACTTAAAACTTGAACATAAGCTTAAACAAGATGATACATGAAGAAATGATGCTAGAATGATGTTGTTTGGTGTATGATGATTATGTGTTGATATGAAGGACTTATATTCTGTTGTAATTATCGTTGTTTATCGCTAAACATGTTAACGGAATCAATCGAACGCGCTTTAGAATATTAAAAACTGAAAACAGAAGGCTGTTTGGTGATTACAGCCAAATTCAGTTGGCTGTAACAGGACCTTAATAAAACGAAAACTGTATTTTCTGAACTCTAGATTTATGTATTATAAAATACGGTTCTAATGGCACTGGAATCATAATTTTTGGACTTCGTTTACTATTTTTAAAGTGTCGTTTTGTAACAGCAGCTAAAGCTGCATTTTTGCTGTTGAAAATATGTGTTATATTCTTCATCATAACTTGAAATCTGAGTAGAACTATGTCATGAAATTTGTACTGTAAATAACCACTGATGTATTTGTAATCCTCCCACTGGAATTTCGTAAATCTTACTTACAATCAATTTTTAATAAATTATTCTGTGGACTGCAATCAGAAAAAGATGAATCTGATTGCAGTCCGGTAAATGATTTCTTATAAAATATTGGTAATGGATCGGATCCCGAGATTTTTACATAATAATATTTGGATCGTTTAGCACCTTCTGTAAAAAGTTGGGAATTTTTGGAGTAAGTTAACTATTTTATTAAAATGCCCGAAAACAGCCCAGTTTTGGATATTTTAGTTGAAATAACAGAAGTAGTAATTTGCATGTCTAAATGTCGAGTATATTATCTGAGGATGATCTAACATGTTATATGTCAATGAAAGTAATATGTGCAATATCATATGCCTGTTCTTGAGTAGCTATAGGTGGAATGTTGATATGAGCGTGAACTATTGATGTGATGCTTGTTATGTGATAGACGCGTGTAGGAACTTTGTGCTTATTTGAAGTCACTAATAAACTAAGTGGTAATCCTACTAGGACGTGATTGACCGACTTTGACTGTTAGCTATTTTTGAGAATCTAACCGAGCAAACCGAGGTGAGTTCACACTTTTCTACAAAGCATGGTAATTCCCGATGGGAATGGGAATGGGTTCAGGAATAGGGATTCCTCGTCCTTGGGACGTGTTCAGGAATGAGAATTCCTCGTCCTGTTGGGACGGAATTAGACTTACTGGACTAGAACTCTATCAGCGAAGTCCCTCCCTTTATATCGACTTAATTGCCGAGGCTATGGCGAGCGGGTCATTAGTTAATAGCGCTATTAGGTTTAACAAACCTCACACCGTGTCAGTCGGACGGGTGTGTACTAACGGACTATGGCACGTCGGTGATGATAGACACCGACGCTAGGGCACGATTTATTTTGTTAGTAGTCGATATGATAAACGAGTCCGGTAGTTTAAATAATGGGGTAGCCCCCACGGCCGGAGTGCCGGGCTGGATAGCCAGGGAAGGTGGTCATGGGATGGTTAACTAATAAATGTTTTCGAACTATGGGGTAACCCCCACGACTGGATAGCTGAATGAGATTAAACTACGTTTTTGGAAACAACTCTAAAAAGGACAACCAACCGTGAACTCACTCAACTTTGTTGTTGACTCGTTGTTACATGCTTTGCAGGTCGCTAGATGCTATGGGGCTTGTACATGGAGGTGGTCATTGTGGGATGCGAACTGTTATGTCCCGTACTCAATAAATAAACTTTATGAACTTATGAAACTTATGTTTTGGGTCTTTAAACTTATGAACTACGAGCTTATGTTTTGGTTTAACGTCTTATGCTTCCGCTGTTTAAATTGAACTTGGTTAACTTCCTTTTGGTCACCAATTGTATTGTGGTTGGTTTTATTTACTTAAATACGTTGTTCAATATGATTGGTGGCTCGATCCTGGTCATGTCACGCCTCCAAGCGGTGATACTCCGCATGGTGGATTTTGGGGGTGTGACAGATTGGTATCAGAGCCATTGGTTATAGTGAACTTGGTTTTAAAAAGGGGAAAAGCTTTTTGACAAAACCAGACTATAACCTGTACAGTGCTCAACGATCCACAACGACGCTTCGCTCCACGTGCAAGACTCGACACCATAGGTGGTATGATTTATATTATATTGTCGGTTAGATAGTTCACACTGTGCATGAATTAACGTGATAATTGCTATTTGAACCTTGTGTGCTTACTCTCTACTGTCGTCCCACACTTACGCACTTTCGCGACACTTTCCTCACTTACGTTGCTCCATTGTGAAGATCATGAACGGACGCGGAGGACGTATCAACCTCACTCAAGCCCAGTTGACAGCCTTGATCAATGAACGAGTCGCTGAGGCACACGCAGCTGTCCCTGCAGGAGGTCAACATGCTCAGCCTCCTGTGTGTACATTCAAAACCTTCATGGATTGCCGACCTAGTACTTTCAGCGGCACAGAAGGAGCTGTAGGTCTTCCTCACTGGTTCGAGAAGCTCGAGTCTGTTTTCGAGATGTGTGAATGCCCTGAAGATCGTAGGGTGAAATTTGCTACTGGAACCCTGGAAGGTGCTGCGTTAACCTGGTGGAAAGCACAGGTTCAACTGCTTGGGTTGGCGGTTGCTAATGCCACCACATGGAATGACTTCAAGGAACTGATCAAGGAAGAGTATTGCAGTCGTGACGACATCCACAAGCTGGAGGTGGAATTTTTCAATTTGAAGATGACGGGGTCTGAGATCGAGGCATACACGAAGAGGTCAAACGAGCTAGCCATCTTGTGTCCTACAATGGTGGACCCTCCCATCAAACGTATTGAGCTATACCTTAAGGGCTTGGTGGCAGAAATTCAAAGCTACGTAACCTCAGCTAATCTTGGCACCATTCAGCAAATCATCAAGTTGGCTCATCGTCTCACCAATCAGGCCGTTGAGTAGAACAGGCTGCCTAAGCGTATTAGCGCTACTACTTCTGATGCCCCCAATGATAACGAGCGAAAATGGGATGGAAATTCGAGCAAAGGCTCTACCTCTGTTCAGTCTCAGTCTCAGCAACGAAGGACTGAGGACCATAGGAGCCCCGGTCAGCAGCCTTCTGGAAATCAAGGGCAGGGTGGATACAAGGGAAATCACCCTAAATGTAATCGCTGTAATTTGCACCACAGCGGGCCATGTAACAAAGGCAACTGTCATCGGTGCAACAAGCCTGGTCACATTGCAAGGGATTGCAGGAGTCAGCGTCCAGCGAATCAGAACCGGCAGCATCAGCAAGCCCCACCAAATCAACGCCAGCAGCAGCAACAACAAGGTAACAACATAGGGTGCTATCAATGTGGTGCTGAAGGCCATTTCAAGAAAGACTGCCCTCAGCTAAATCAGAACCAGAACAACAACAATCAGGGGAATGGAAACGACAATGGGGGAAACAACAATGGTGATGGAGCAAGGGGTCGTGCATTCGTGATCGGTCAGGGTGATGCAAGGAACGATCCCAACGTTGTGATGGGTAAGTTTCTTCTGGATGATTTCTTTGTTACTGTTTTATTTGATTCGGGTGCCGGTACTAGCTACGTGTCCTTAAAAGTTAGTCAGATGCTTAAGCGTATTCCAACACTTTTGAACGCCAAGCACATCGTAGAGTTAGCGAATGGTAAAAGTTTAGAGGCTACACATGTAGTTAAGGGTTGCAAGCTTGTCCTTGCCGATCAGACCTTTTCTATCGACCTCATTCCTATCGTTCTGGGTAATTTTGACGTTGTCATTGGGATGGATTGGTTATCTCAACACCAAGCGGAGATTATTTACAAGGAGAAAATCGTCTGTATCCCTCGTTCTGGTAAAGAACTCCTCGTGATTCGTGGCGACAAGAGTGGTGTTGTTGTAGGCATCATCTCTTCCTTAAGGCCCAAAAGTGTTTGTGTAAGGGCCACACCGCTATTCTAGCCCTCGTTTCTGATTCATCCGCGGAAGAAAGGACGATAGAAGACATACCTATTGTACGCGACTTTCCTGAGGTATTTCCTGAGGAATTACCTGGTCTTCCGCCTCATCGCCAAGTTGAGTTTCAAATCGAGCTAGCTCCTGGAGCAGCACCAGTAGCTCGAGCACCATATCGTCTAGCTCCATCCGAACTCGAAGAACTGTCCACGCAACTACAGGAACTCTTGGAAAATGGTTTCATACGTCCTAGCTCTTCGCCTTGGGGAGCTCCAGTGCTATTCGTGAAGAAGAAAGACGGTACCTTCAGAATGTGCATTGATTACCACGAACTCAACAAGGTAACCGTGAAGAATCGTTATCCTCTTCCACGCATTGATGACTTATTCGACCAGTTGCAAGGGTTGAGTTATTACTCTAAGATTGATTTGAGATCGGGATACCATCAGCTGAGAGTCCGAGAGGAGGACGTCTCCAAAACAGCGTTCAGAACTCGTTACGGCCATTACGAGTTTCTGGTTATGCCTTTCGGATTAATGAATGCACCAGCGGTCTTCATGGATCTCATGAACCGAGTTTGCAAGCCTTACCTGGATAATTTTGTCATAGTGTTCATCGACGACATCCTGATCTATTCTAAGAGTCAGAAGGAACACGAGCAACACCTGAGGCTTATTCTGGAACTTCTTCGAAGAGTGCAGTTGTATGCCAAGTTTTCGAAATGTGACTTCTGGCTTCGCGAAGTCCACTTTCTAGGCCATGTGGTAAACAAGGATGGGATTCATGTGGATCCATCCAAGGTTGACTCGATCAAGAACTGGCATGCACCCTGCACACCAACAGAAATCCGCCAATTCTTGGGTTTGGCCGGATATTACAGAAGATTTATCAAAGATTTCTCCAAGATTGTGCAACCTCTCACTTCACTGACTCAGAAAGGTGTCACCTATCATTGGGTTGATGGACAGGAGTCCTCATTTCAGCACCTGAAAGATAGACTTTGTAGCGCGCCTATCCTCTCATTGCCTGAAGGCACATATGATTTTGTGGTTTATTGCGACGCTTCCATCCAAGGACTTGGTTGCGTGTTGATGCAATGTGACAAGGTCATTGCCTACGCATCGCGCCAACTTAAAGTTCACGAAAGAAACTACACTACGCACGACTTGGAATTGGGAGCAGTTGTTTTCGCGCTTAAGATATGGAGACATTACCTGTACGGTAACAAGTGCACCATTTACACCGATCACATGAGTCTCGAGCATATCTTCAAGCAAAAGGAGTTAAACATGCGTCAATGCCGATGGGTCGAGCTCTTGAACGATTATGAATGCCCTATCAAATACCATCCGGGCAAGGCCAATGTTGTGGCCGACACCCTCAGTCGAAAGGATACCGTACCTAAGCGTGTACGTGCGTTACAGCTTACCATTCATTCTAACCTTCCCGCTCAGATTCGTGATGCTCAGGTTGAAGCATTGAAAGCAGAGAACATCAGGGCTGAGTCCTTATGAGGATCGAGACAACGGCTAGAACAAAAGGAAAACGGTGCCTACAGTGTTAACAGACGCATCTGGGTTCCATTTTATAGAGGTTTACGCGAGCTTGTGATGGATGAAGCACATAAGTCTCGTTATTCAGTACATCCTGGTTCGAATAAGATGTACCACGACCTAAAGACTACATACTGGTGGCCTGGTATGAAAGCCAGTAGAGCAACCTACGTCAGTAAATGTTTGACTTGCGCTAGGGTCAAGGTCGAATACCAGAAACCATCAGGCCCACTTCAACAACCAGAGATCCCGAAATGGAAATGAGAGCAAATTTCCATGGATTTTGTTACTGGCCTGCCCAGATCTCAACACGGAAACGATACCATTTGGGTGATCGTGGATCGACTGAACAAGTCTGCACATTTTCTGGCTATCAAGGAAACGGATAAGTTTTCTACTCTAGCAGACATTTACCTAAAGGAAGTGGTATCAAGGCACGGAGTGCCAACCTCCATCATTTCTGATTGTGACGCGCGTTTTACTTCGGAACTGTGGCAAGCCATGCACAAGTCTTTTGGCTCACGTTTAGATATGAGCACAGCATATCACCCGCAAACGGATGGGCAATCTGAGCGCACCATCCAAACCCTTGAAGACATGCTTAGGGCATGTGTAATCGATTTTGGTAATGGCTGGGAAAAGCACCTTCCGCTAGTGGAGTTTTCGTATAACAACAGTTACCACACTAGCATCCAGGCCGCTCCGTTTGAGGCATTGTACGAACGAAAATGCCGATCACCTCTTTGTTGGGCAGAAGTTGGTGACAGCCAAATCACTGGCCCAGAACTTGTAGTAGATACAACCGAGAAGATTGCTCAGATACGACAACGAATGGCGGCAGCTCGTGACCGTCAGAAAAGCTATGCTGATAAGCGAAGGAAACCACTCGAGTTCCAGGATGGGGATCGAGTGCTACTCAAGGTCTCACCTTGGAAAGGTGTAGTTCGTTTTGGCAAACGAGGCAAGCTCAATCCGTGTTACGTCGGACCGTTCGAAATCATTGAGAAAATTGGCAAGGTCGCCTACAGGTTAATCTACCTAAAGAACTCAGCGGAGTTCACAATGTTTTCCACGTGTCAAATCTGAAGAAGTGTCTGTCAGATGAGACCCTCATAGTTCCTCTCAAAGAGCTCACAATCGACGACAAGCTGCGATTCGTCGAGGAACCAGTAGAGATTACTGATCGAGAGGTTAAGATTCTCAAGCGTACCAGAATACCTCTTGTCCGAGTCCGTTGGGATTCCCGTCGTGGCCCAGAGTATACCTGGGAACGAGAAGACCAAATGAAACTCAAGTATCCCCAGCTGTTTAAGAAAAGTGCAACCACTACTGAGGCTGAAGCTACTATAGAATTTCGGGACGAAATTCCAAATCAACGGGGGGATGATGTGACACCCCAGGAAAACCAGGAAACCAACGCAACATAACTAGCTTCCTCAGTAACCACGAGCTAAATTTCGGGACGAAATTTTCTTAACAGGGGGAGAATGTGACAAACCTCAAAATTCTATGTATCCGTACAATTTATTATTGATAATTAAAGTGCTTGATGACTGTGTGGAATTACTTAACTGTTTTCCGATTACTGTGTTATACTTACATGTGCTTGTTAACATACTAGTAGTGTACAGAAAAGTTACTAAATAGTCATGTGTGCTTTCCTAAGTGTTGAGAATAAAAAGTGTTACAAAAATATATATAAAAGACACTTTACGGATTAATTAAGCACTTTAACGGAACAGTATCAAACCGAACACCCGGACATTACCCGGAACACTGAAATATTGCAAAAAGTATTGTTTTATTTTTTCTGAGTTAGTTATGGTCCCCAAACATCATAACACCTCCTAAAAATATCTAATAACTGAAACACGTTACTAATACTTGGAATTCAACTAGTAAGTAACTAGTTTGGTGAGAGCCTAATCTAGACCCCCCTCCCCCACCTATGACCGTCCAACATGGTGGCCCCACAATAGATTTCATTTGAATAATATATTAGATCTTGTCTTAAACTTTTGCAACATTTTACCCATTAGATTATTACATGTAGAAGGATTTTATAAAGAACCACAAGCACCTTCATCTCCACACAACATCAACAACACATAACCTCCTCTCCCTTCTTCCTTGGCTACGGCCACAATCACCACCACACACAACCACCATCTTCATTCATCATTCACCCATTCTACATATACCCAAAGGTGTTAGAAGGTGCACAACGAAGCTTGGTGTTCTCGGAAGTTGAAGGATCTTCTCTATTCGCTATTAACCACCACATTTCTACACTTGAACTTCCCTAGCCTTGAGCTAGTGGTAAGAACTTAGATCCTTGCATTTTACATGTTGTTTTAGTGGTTAATAGATGTATTATGAAGAAAACATATGAACCCCATAAGATCTTACACTTAAAACTTGAATATAAGCTTAAACAAGATGATACATGAAGAAATGATGTTAGAATGATGTTGTTTGGTGTATGATGATTATGTGTTGATATGAAGGACTTATAATCTGCTGTAAGTATCGTTGTTTATCGCTAAACATGTTAACGGAATCAATCGAACGCGCTTTAGAATGTTAAAAACTGAAAACAGAAGGCTGTTTGGTGATTACAGCCAACTTCATTTGGCTGTAACAGGACCTTAATAAAACGAAAACTGTATTTTCTAAAGTCTAGTTTATGTATTATGAAATATGGTTTTAATGGCACTGGAATCATAATTTTCGGACTTCGTTTACTATTTTTAAAGTGTCGTTTTGTAATAGCAGCTAAAGCTGCATTTTTGCTGCTGAAAATATGTGTTATATTCTTCATCATAACTTGAAACCTGATTAGAACTAGGTCATGAAATTTGTACTATAAATGACCACTGATGTATTTGTAATCCTCCCACTGGAATTTCGTAAATCGGACTTACGATGAATTTTTAATAAATTATTCCGTGGACTGCAATTAGAAAAAGATGAATCTGATTGCAGTCCGGTAAATGATTTCTTATAAAATATTGGTAATGAATCGGATCCCAAGATTTTTACACAATAATATCCATGGATCGTTTAGCACCTTCTGTAAAAAGTTGGGAATTTTTGGAGTAAGTTAACTATTTTATTAAAATGCCCGAAAACAGCCCAGTTTTGCATATTTAAGTTGAAATGACAGAAGTAGTAATTTGCGTGTCTAAATGTCGAGTATATTATCTGAGGATGATCTAACATGTTATATGTCAATGAAAGTAACATGTGCAATATCGTATGCCTGTTCTTGAGTAGCTATAGGTGGAATGTTGATATGAGCGTGAACTATTGATGTGATGCTTGTTATGTGATAGACGCGTGTAGGAACTTTGTGCTTATTTGAAGTCACTAATAAACTAAGTGGTAATCCTACTAGGACGTGATTGACCGACTTTGACTGTTAGCTATTTTTGAGAATCTAACCGAGCAAACCGAGGTGAGTTCACATTTTTCTACAAAGAATGGTAATTCCCGGTTCAGGAATAGGGATTCGTCGTCCTTGGGACGGGTTCAGGAATGAGAATTCCTCGTCCTGTTGGGACGGAATTAGACTTACTGGACTACAACTCTATCAGCGAAGTCCCTCCCTTTATATCGACTTAATCGCCGAGGCTATGGCGAGCGGGTCATTAGTTAATAGCGCTATTAGGTTTAACAAACCTCACACCGTGTCAGTCGGACGGGTGTGTACTAACGGACTATGGCACGTCGGTGATGATAGACACCAACGCTAGGGCACGATTTATTTTGTTAGTAGTCGATATGATAAACGAGTCCGGTAGTTTAAATAATGGGGTAGCCCCCACGGCCGGAGTGCCGGGCTGGATAGCCAGGGAAGGTGGTCATGGGATGGTTAACTAATAAACGTTTTCGAACTATGGGGTAACCCCCACGGCTGGATAGCTGAATGAGATTAAACTACTTTTTTGGAAACAACTCTAAAATGGACAACCAACCGTGAACTCACTCAACTTTGTTGTTGACTCATTGTTACATGCTTTGCAGGTCGCTAGATGCTATGGGGCTTGCACATGGAGGTGGTCATTGTTGGATGCGAACTGTTATGTCCCGTACTCAATAAATAAACTTTATGAACTTATGAAACTTATGTTTTGGGTCTTTAAACTTATGAACTACGAACTTATGTTTTGGTTTAACGTTTTATGCTTCCGCTGTTTAAATTGAACTTGGTTAACTTACTTTTGGTCACCAATTGTATTGTGGTTGGTTTTATTTACTTAAATACATTGTTCAATATGATTGGTGGCTCGATCCTGGTCATGTCACGCCTCCAAGCGGTGATACTCCACATGGTGGATTTTGAGGGTGTGACAGCTCTAATACCATATTGTGTGTTCTAAAACCTGGATCTTCAATGTAAATGATGTTTCTCAACAATAGGGAGATTTAAAGCATCAAACAATTTGATGTTTAGCCCGAAAATGATAGAAAACTTAATAATCAAGAACACAATGATGAAGAATTATTATAGTCGAAATGATTTACAATAAATTCTGGACTTTTCTAAAACGCTCAAAAACACACACTTGATGGTGGAAACGATAAATCAAAAGCCTAACATTCTAATGAACAAAAAAAAATCCCTATTTATAGACCATTTTCTAGGGCACTGGCGTCACTGACGCCATGTACACTGGTGACGGTAACAGTGGCGTGGCCGTCACAAGAGTGACGCCCTCCACTAGGGTGCCGCTTACCACTGATCAACAATAACTAGCATACACCACTATCAACTTATCAAAACTATATATTGAACATCAGATGTTACTCAAGTGACGCCCAGACCAAAACTTGTAAACACAATCTTTGTCTTCATGTCTTCGAATGAATGTTAAACGATCTACAACAGTCTTCTAGGTTCCGACAGTGTTTGTTGAACGACAGGGTGCAATTTGTGTATATATACAAACACTCATCTAATTTATTATTAAAAAACACATGGGAAATGACAATAATGCCTTCACATGCGTTGCATGTGAGGGTAGTTAACAAAGAAAATAAACGTGGTTAGTGTTAAAGATCATGCCATGTATCAAATTATGAACATAAAGGTTGTTTTGGCGGATTTTAAAGGGAAAGGTACAGGTATAGTCTGTAGTTTAGCTGAAACATAAAGGTTGATTTGTACAATTTTGTCTAATTTCAATTATATCTTACCTCAAAATATCATTTTATAATTCATAAATACTGATTGCAAACTATTTAATATTTTATTTATTCATTTTTTAAGGCAATGTTTCTCCCTAAGACCATGCGTAGTGGAAGACACCCCACCCTTGGGTGTTTTGCGTCATGTGGCAGTCCAGTCAGCAATTGAGCATTAAGAGACTTTTTGTAAAATGGGTGTAGTGGGGATGTAGGCATTATGTTAAAAGGGGTGTAATAGAATTTAAATAAAAAAACCTTCAAAAATTGTTGTTGGCCAACCAAAAAGAGTTGCACGGTGATTGGCCAAAGAATTGAAACTTCGGCGTGAAAAAAGGACGCCTCTTGCAATTTTTTGGTGAAAAACTCCCAGGGGGCGGTTAAAGGGGCGTTTGGGAGCGTTGTTGGGGTAAAAAACACCCAAATTCTTGTCCACTACGAGTGGTCTAAGCTCAAACCCTTAATTTTCTAGAGGACCTTCACTTTAACTCCAAAGGCTGTAACGTTGACCCAACCATCCACACCTAATATTTTATTTATTCAACTTGTGTAATACATAGATTTCACGTTTCTAACTTAGTCCCTGTTTAATAAAATTATATTCAAAAAAAATTATAAACCTTGAATTTTCTTCAAAGTGTGTACTACTATATATTTTCTCCAATTCAAATTTGTTATGATATATATAATGCATGTTTTCAAGTTGAGATTTTTAGACTCGACACCACTGAATCGTGAATTTGTTGAATTTCGTTATTATTTTTCTTTCTTTTTAGTTGCCAATGCATGTACATGCACCATCAACAGGCTAAAATCGTTCGGATACAGGATGGGGTATCACTTTTGGTCATGCACAAAACATCTCATTATTGTTCTTTTGACTCTTCCTACTTCTTACCCCATCGCCTCAATTGTTCACTTTTAATTATATTTCATTTATTTCAATATATTTCAAGATTATATTTAGCTATCAGATTTGGTGTTTTGGTATGATGGTTTTGAAATGTTTTCATATATAACCGGATGGTTGAATGTATATGAATTGTATCCATTGAGTCGGTAGGTTAACGCTTGAACCTAGTGATGTGCATGGTTTGGTTTGATTCGGTTTTTACCATTAACCATAACTCTAACTGTTAGTTTCGGTTATAGAATTCCTTAACCATAACCAAGGGCGTAGCTTAAGAGGGGCCGGGAGGGGCGCCATACCCCCCGAACTTTTCGCTCAGTAGTGTTATATATGTAGTTTTCGTATAGAAATTTTTGGGTATATACGTTTTCGACCCCCCCTCCCCCGTTTTCATGGTCAAGCTTCGCCACTGACCATAACTTCGGTTATGGTTAATCGATTATGGTTCGGTTTTGGTTAATTTCACCAATAAGCTTTGAAATAAATAGGGGTTTGCGTGGTTTGGACTTAACTTGGGTGTTTTTATACGATAACCAAGACTACATTTTTTGGTTAAACTACCGATGATTGATTATCTTTAATAAGGTAATTTCAACAAAAAAAAAATACGCTATAACACCTCAATTTTTTATCAATATAAAGGGTATCCACATCAAGATTATTTTGTTACCAACATACTTTTATCTTAATAAAACTTCTATATGGCTAATGTAAAACATAAATCCATAATATAAACTTAACATTACAAGTTCAGTTCGGTTTTAATTATATCAGTTGACCAAAGCTTCATAACCGTAACCATAACTGATTGTCGGTTAAATAAAGTTTCAAAACCATAATCATTGGTTATGTCAGTTATCGGTTAATAGTGATTCGATTGGTTATCGTGGTTAACTTGCTCACCGCTAGTTGAACCACTGAATGAGACCAGTGGTTAGACAAGATTTCACACAAAATCAAATTAAAAATCAGGGCCACCTCAAAAATCCTTGAAACGTTTTTGATCTTAGGGGAGTTAAGAAAAACGGATCCCTATAATATAAACTCAATAATCATTTATATAACAAAACCATAATACGACAAAATAATTGTTAAAAAATTTGTAATGAGTTTTAATTATTGGGTTATTTTTATTGGATTATTTTAACAATTTGAGTAGTTTGGTGTGTTTTTATTTGGGTTTAAAATCCCTAACTAGAATTACCACCCGTCGCAATGCGGCGGGGATTCGCTAGTTAGATATCATATTAGATATATTAGATGAAAGTCAAATGTTTCTTACATGACCGCAACCCTGTGTGTAAGATATAGAAAAGAATAACTAAGTGGATCTCTGACCCGCGCGTTGCGACAGACTTATCAAAGGAGGGAAAATAGACGCGCTGCAACAGGCCTGTCAAACGGGAAAAAATAGATTAAAAACGTTGAACCCCACACGCACGTTGCGGCGTGTTAACGTGGAAAATTTAGAACGAAACGTTAAACGGAAAATTTGCGAAAGATAAAAAGTATAAGGAACCAAAGCTGAAAGTTAAAAAGTGTTGGGGTTAAATTGCAAATGATGAAAAACTTTGAATTAAAAAAAATCAAAGGAGTTAAATTGCAAAAGATAGAAACTTTTGAATTATAAATGAAAACTCAAACTAATCAAACGTTTAAATTACCAAAAATTGAAACTTTAGACTTAAATTGTCAAAGACTGAAACTTTAGGGTTAGAAAGAAAAAATCCAATTTGTTTTTTTTTTTTTTTTTGAAAAACTCCCAAAACCAATGATACAACTACCATATGCACATACATATTGCTTATTTATAGTTTATAATTGTTTAAACTAGATGGACCTTATATTATTTAAGATTAAATATACAAACACACACGCACACACACATATATATATATTAAAAAATTAAAAAATCTGGGACCTCGGGGAGACTGAACCCTAAATCATCGCCCACTTAACCTTTCCCCAAAGTCGGCCTAGTTAGAAATATATATGTATATAGAAATTGAGTTGTACATGGCGAGGTTGGCCCTGAGCATGGGTTGGGTGGGCGACAGATCAGGGCCAAAAACCTCAAGGGGCCTGCAATTTTTTTTTTATTTTTTTAAAATTATATATATGTGTATATGCACACACCTATATATTTATTTTAGTTGGGCCAATTTGTTTTAATACTTGGAGTTACAACCATTTTAAAAGGCCCAAAATTTACGCTTGGAGAGTTGGAGAGCCACACGGATCGCTTAAGTAAATAAGTTCGATCCTTTGGCTACACTACTTTTTGTTTTATTTGATTTTTATATGTGTGACTAATGAATTTATATTATAGGACGGGTAGGGATCGGCTTTTTTATCTCCCCGAATGCCCAATTTTTTAACATTCAGGTAGACGGATCTGGTATATGGCTATGTGGAACCAAACTACAAAGCCATGTAATGTTCAGTTGAAAATAAGGTTCTTCTAAAATCTGAAGGATACAACTAGATATGAGTATTTGGTATTGGGTATCGGTACCGAATTTCCTGCACTGAATTAATTTTTGATACCGATTAGGTACCCACTTTTTGTGTTTTCGATATCAGTACTTTCGGTTCGGTATAGTACCGGTATTTTACCGAATTTTACTTTCAAATATCGGTATGCCGACTCATGATTCCTTTGTTCCCAGCTGATGAGCCATGTCCGGTATGCCTCAAAGTGTGTTTGGATACTGAATTAATCGCACCTATTGAAGGCTTGGGGCAACACATGTCGGCTGTGGAATACCATTCTATACTTAGATACCGACTGATGATTCCTTTGTTCCCAGTTGACGAGCCATGTCCGGTATGCCGCAAAGCGTGTTTGGATTCTTTCGGCGAGCACACGATCCACTGTAAAGAGCTACCGGAGTTTAAATATCGGCATGATTGGGTGAGAGATGTATTATGTGATGTTCTTAAACGGGCCGGGATCTCTGCCGAAAAGGAGGCTCCAGTAAATTTCCTGACTGACCCCTTAGAGGGGAGGTCCACTTTACGCCCGACGGACATCCTTGTGTTTGGATGGGAAGGGGGAAACACGCTTGTGTAGCTCTAACTGGAGTCTCCCCCCTTGTCGGGCTCAAGGACAAGGGCTTTGTCGTAGGGCAAGCGGTGCTCAAGGCAGAGGCAAGCAAAGTGGCAAAACATGAGAAAGCCTGCCTGGAGAATCAATATGTGTTTGTCCCGTTTGCGTTTGATACCTTTGGTGGTCTCGCTCCTGACGTTGTGCGACTTTTGAATCGGGTTCAAAAAGTCGTTAATAGTAATTCTTCGTCGCTAAAGGTTTCAAACTTTGTATTTAGTAGAATTGGTTTTTCTACTCAAAAGGGGGTGGCGGCGCAACTTATTGCTCGACTACCTGTCATTGCTTTGTAATTGTCCTTTTTCGTGTGGAATGAGGTCAGTCGTTTGTATCAATATATATATATCGGTACCGTACTTAGCATTTTCAGTACCAGTACCCATATTTGATCATTTTCGATATCAATATCAATACTGGTACCGAACTCAACCCTTGGTACAACTATATGAACTCATTCATGTGTGATGTTGTCAAAAAATATTAGGGTGGAGGGTATAGTCAATCACCCTAGGGTGTTTAAGTGAAATCTTACCCAATAATATTATGCCATGTCAACTCCCCATTCCATTCCCCATTTTGCATTCAATCAGGGGGTATAGTCAATCACCCTAGGGTGTTTGAGTAGGTTAAAAATTAAAAAAATTGTGATTGGTTAAAAGGGGCTGGGACCCACAATTAACCCCCCCCCCTCCCTCCTTCTTCCCTCCTCGGTGAATATATACCGAAAAAGTGCAAAATTTCGGTGACTTAAACAACAGGGGATGGTCACCGCTCGATGACACCAACTCACCTAATGAGTTTACCGAACCTATACCCTCCACCTTTAATTAAAAAAAAAAAAAAAAAGTAGGGCACAACGATGCCCCTTGGATATAACTTAAAAATGGGGTCAGATAGGACCAGTTAAAACTCAGCTTTATTTAAGACCAGTTTTGATCCAACAAAATCCAACTTTTTTAAATCATACTTTCAAAACAATGTACTCACTCAGAGATGCTTAACTAATGCATAAATCACTAGTGTTATGGATAAATAATAACATCTAATTTATAGAGGTGGATGATAGATTCATTATAGATCAACATAATTGTGTGCATGAAGTTTTAACTTTTTGTTTCAAATGCGAATTTCTTTAATTATGTCTTTTGTGAGACTTGAATTTAAGACCTTCAAACATAGGTGTTTTTAAAAGTTTTGTCTTTGTCAGTGGGTCACCTAACCCCATTATATGAAGTTTTAACTAGCCAACTCGAATACTACACACAAACATGACTAAAATCACAACCTGTTTTTTTGAATGGCTAAACTTACACACCATAGGGATCGAATCACTCACCTCCTACTACTCCCCATCTTATCTAACTCATCAAAATCATTGGGCTATTCCCAATGGATATCACAACCTCTTGGATCCAAGTTATACTCCTTGGGAATGACTAGTTCTCCACTTTAGGGGGATACCACCAATTGTGGCTAGGAAGGAATACATCCCAAATCTTGTTTTCGGAGGCCCTATGAGCAACAGTTTACTTCAAGAGCACCCAATTTAATATCCTAAGACATTATGCCTATTAAAAAAAAACTTATAAACATACACATCAATAAATTTCCATATAACTTATTACACTAACATAGGCTTAGCATCACTCAAGTTCGTACGTAACATTTTAGCAATAAATTAACGAATTGTTGTTTTTTCGGTTTTTCTATTGATTTGATTGTAGTTCAGTTTTCTTTTACTTACCACTAACTGAGGTATGCATCTCTTATAGCATAGGAGCAAACATATGAATTACCCTAAGTTTTCCTTATCCCCTTCAATTCTGCAGTGCTACGTCTCTTTTATTCGCAACTATCCTAAAACACGTTAATAAGTGACAACACAATCTTAAACCATTTGCAGTCTATCTCTCTCTCTCTCTCTCTCTCTCTCTCTCTATATATATATATATATATATATATATATATATATATATATATATATAGGGGAAGGTTCATTTGAGAAGAAAATTTTATTGAGAAGAAAAAGAATAAAAGGGTATAATTGTAAAACATTAAATAGTTTTTTTCTCATCTCATTTATTATTATTTTTGACTAATTAATTAATCATTAAGACTATAATCCTCCACACTAAATATTTTTGCCTACACACATCAAAAGTTATCCTACACATTTTGAAATTTATCCTACACATATTGAAATTTATCCTACACAACTCGTAATTTATCCTACACGCCTCGTATTTATCCTACACTATAAATGAATTTTTATTTTTATTTTTTGTGAAAATATATATTTTAAAAATAAGTTACAAATTTAATATAGTTAGTTATTAAAGATGAAACTACCAATTAATGATGTATGTAAGTTTACTAATATACCCTTATAGTTATATTAAGTACAAATATTAAATGAAGTATAATGAAGCATTTCTATTGGTTGAAATTTCTTCTTTTTTCTTCTTACAAAGAATTTCTTCTCATTTGAACCCTCCACTATATATATATATATATATATATATATATATATATATATATATATATATATATATATATATGATTTGGTTTAATTAAGAACCACCATGAGTTGTGAGAACAAGAAGAACTCCTACTTCTCGCGTGAGTTGGACTATCATTTTTTTGCACAAACGTAAACGAAAATGTTATAAACACATCTATAAAATGAAAAATAAATAAAAAAAATTGTCGAGTTGATAGTTATGCCTAATGTAAATTTTGTTTACGTCTAATGTAAATTTTTGCCTGGGACTTTTTTTTTTTTGCTGAAACAAGTGTCGTTTTTTAAGATTTTTGAGAATTTTTTGTTTTTGAAAAAAACTTTTTGGAATGCATAGTTCTCATTGTTCTCATTTTACTTTTTCCCTATATATATATATATATATATATATATATATATATGTATGTATGTATGGTAGGGTTCATTTGAGAACCACTATTATTGTGAGAACCATGAGAACCAATGTGAACACAACAAAATAAACCTACTCCACCACGACCCAAAAACTAAACACCCACCACCACCCAACACAAATGGCGTGAGCTCAAACCGAGGTTGGATCGGTTTAAAGTTTGCTTCCACCCTGTCCCTGCGGGCGACTTGACCTACGATGATCGAGTGGAGATCGCGAAGATCGAGTACAGGCAAGACGGGAATACGGAGTTTAAGTGGGTTCCTATTTTAATATTTACCGTACTTTGTAATTTTTTAAATTTTTTTAGGATTAATAAGTTGATTTTTTTTATTTTCTAGGATTTATTAAGTAGGTTTTTTTATATTTTAGGATTCTCTTTTATATAACTTTTTTTTAAATTAATATAAGTTGTGTTTTTTATATAATTGTCAACTTTAAAAAAAAAGCCACATGGCACCCCACGCCGGCCTGGCGAAGCCGCTCCCACACCCCAGTTTTTTGGGTGTGGACTGGTAGAGCCCACATCTGCCAAGTGTCGAGCAATACCACCAACCTAAGCCCCTCTAGACACCATAGTCTCAACTCTTATGAGGTGGGAAAATGTAATATTTCATGAAAAGTTAAAGGAGTTTCAAAAAGCCATTGTTTCCTAGGTTTTCAAAATGGTTTTTTCACCTTATACAAAAAGTTGTTTCAAAAAATAATTTTCACTTATCCAAACATTATTTTGATTTATTGACTTTTTTAAAAGGCAAATAAGTTAATAAGTTGTTTCAAAAAGTTAAGCAAAACACCCCCATGATACGAGTGTATCCCATCATATTGATTGTCCTATACGGGTGTATACATGCCCTTTATGGGCATATAGGACAACATAAAATGCCATATACAAGACTATACTAACCATCGTATATGTCGTATACCCTTATAGGAATCTAACTTATAATAAAAGACTCCAAATAATGCCACATGGCATTCTCTCCTTCAACCTCATAAATTTTATTTATATTTATTTAATAAATTCTTTTAATATTAATATTAATTAATAAGTAGATATCACTTATTTTTATCCTTATCTTTATCTAAAATTAATAAATAACTTCAATTTTGCAATTTAGACCCTTTGTTTTTTTTTTTACTTTTAACCCAATTTTTTTTAATCTTTTACAATTTAATCCCAACTCTCTTTTATTTTCAATTTTGGTCCACCATACTTTTTATCTTTCCCAAGTTTTTCATTTCATTCTAAATTTTGTGAGTTAACGCACTGCAACGTGCGTGTGAGGTTCAAAAATTTTTCGTATACTTTTTCCCGTTTGACTGGACCGTCGCGTCACATCTATTTTTCTGTGTTTGACAAGTTCGTCCAACACGCGGGTCATGGATGGACTTAGTTATTTTTTTCTATGTTTTACGTTTTGGTTTAATTTCTCAGCAACGAGCGTGCGTGATTCAAATATTTTACATCTGCTTTTCGCTCGGCGTTATTTTTTTCTGTTTTTATTTAATTTGTTTTTACGAGGTTTTCCGGTGTTGGTGGTCGCTGACAATGATGTAGTATTACTACTACTTAACATAGTTTTATAACAACCGCTGCAACGCAGGGGCTTAATACTAATATATAATATTGGGGTCGATTTACGTGATGTGCTTATAGCCTATCATTTAAAATGTGATTCAAATATGCATAAACTTTAAATAAAGTAAACATATAAGCTAAACTAATCTTTTAAAAATCTACAATAAATATATATTCGGCCATATTCTAATTTTCTCAAAAAAAAAAAAAAAAAAAATCATACTAAAGCAATTCATCCATATATATATTCGGTCATATTCTAATTTCTCTAAAAAAGTTCATATTAAAGAAATTCATGCATGTATTTGGAGATGATGAGTTTTGCGGGTTATAATGGAGAGTGCGTTAGTCTCTTAATTGGCATGATGATAACATTTGAGAAAATCTTTTCTGCCTCTTTTTTTGAATTATTATATCTCTCATCATGTTATTAATAGACTAAGCAAAAGCATCTTATATATATAGTTGGGAATCTCTCATTGTTATTACTTTTTCTAACCTCTTTCGTACTTTCACTAAAAAGACACTTAAGATCGTCAATTTTTATATGATTGATTTCTAACTTCATAGTTAGTTTGTTTACTCATAACCAAGCATGTTCCGTGCTATCCGTGTACTATAAAGATAACAAATCATGAGAATTAACCGCTTAACAAATACATAGTATCTTTTCAAATAATAAAGAAAAAAAAAGGGTTAATAAAATTGTATAAAGATAACAAATCATGAGAATTAACCACTTAGACCGCACGGAGTGGAGCGTGGGACGGCATGGAACCCCCCTTCATGCGTGGAACACCGCCCTGTGGGGTGGGTGGGGTGGCTTGGGGGGGAGGGATGTGGGTAATACTGGGTATCCTCACACGACCTGGGGCAAATGTGAAGGTGATATGGATAGTGGTGATTGGTTCAATGATTCTTAGAGAGAGAGAGAGAGAATTGGCTGTAAATGTTATTTAGAGAGAGAAAGTTCAAGCCCCTTCTACCACGCCCCACCACCCTGTGGTTTTTAGGGGCTTGAAGGGCAAAACCCCGTTTGACATGTGATGCTCCACGCCTTCTTTCAAATTCCTTCCACTCCGAGTAGCCTTAATAAATACAAATACATATGAATTTTTAAAAATAGGGTTAATAAAATTGTCACGTCAACCACCATATCATGGCCGGCCCTGAAGGTGGGCGGGGAGGACCACCGGCCAGAGCCCGATGACATATTATTTAAAAAAAAAACTCCGATATGTCTATGTAAAAATAAATAAATTAATAGGGTATACCTATACAAACAGTCAAACACCAACATATGCCCACTTACAAAACTATTTTTATGGTTTTGATTTGTTATTAGCCCATTGGCATTAGGTTTCAATCTTTAGTGAGCCTAATACCCAATTTCGTTAAGGCCTAAGGACATGTTTTTTTCAAACTCGAACAGGGTACATAAATTCTTAGGGCCGGCTCTGCAGCATATGTACATCCACATATTTGTAGTGTGATCGAATGCACCATTGTCCGAGTCTAAAAAGAAAATGAAATATTTTTAACATCGAATCAAACTAATGCAAATGGTTAAAATTTATTAGATAAAAATCGAAGTTAAGGGTGCACGGGGCATCTTCGGTGACCCCATGCGGAGAGTGCTTTTACCGTGCAGGTACACCGCCACCAACAAAATTTTACCGCGCGGGGAGTGTTTAGCTCGGTGTGTGCTCACCGATTGAGAGAGAGGTGAGAGAGAGGGGTGATTGGTTGTTAATGTGGGTCCACCCTTTTTCCACCAATCATATTTTTTCTTTTTTTTTATAAAAAAAATAATTGTGTGAATGGAGTGATGCCAACGTTGAATGCAAAATAAAGACTTAAGAGGGAAGTTGACATGAAATAACCTGATTGGTTGTGGCTAAGTAGGGAATACTCCCCACGTGGAGAGCATCCCGTTCACCCATAGAGAGATAAACGAGAGAATCTACCTCTCTGTTAACTTTAATCAAAAAGTTTCATCAAAACTTTTTAAACTTAAATAACTTTTATATACTTTTAAAATTATATCATAAAGTCGAAAATTTCATCCTACGGATATAATGTTGCTGCATATATATTTTTTTTTTTTTTGAAAGTTTTAAAACTAGATTGAAATATTTTACTGGTACTCATGCAAGTTAAATTGGAAAACTCATAGAGAATAACAAAAAGGAATATTCATAATCTATTATGAACAACAATGTTTCAAAATTACACCAAAGACTTAACATAATTAAAGGATGAATCATCACAATATTTCAGTTAACGAATGACAATTGATGCTTATAACTGATTAGTTGCCAACGGTTAGTTATAGTGTTGAATTTATATGCACAAGTAATGATATTTGACAACACTATTTAGGCTGGACGGTATGGTTCCGTCGCCAGCTTCGTCCTCCCCGGCGACGCCTGGCACACCAGCCCGCCCCCATCCGTCCCCGTCCTCTCCGGCACCAACTCGACGATTGCGACGCTCACAAAAAGACAAAAAATGTGGGGTAGATTTGTGGGATGGACCAATAAAGGGAAAGATTAAACAAATAAAAAATATAAAAATGGTGGGGTAGGATCATCCTCCCATACCCTCTCGTTTTGTGGGATGGACATCCTTGGGAGGACTATGACGTGACGCCTACGTGGCGGATCATCCTCCCTTGGAGAACCGTCACCATACCCTCTAGCCTTATAATTTACGATCCAAAAAGTTAAAGCAAGAGCAACGATCATATGATATCTAAGGAGTTTCAAAAGTTACAATAAGAGCAACGATCATATGATATCTAAGGAGTTAAATGAAATTGCGAAGAGGTTAAACTATTTGTGAAATAATTTATACAAATTATTATTCGTTTAGATTAAATCAAAATATTAAAAGATTTATTAATTAACTGTAACTAAATTACAAATAATTAATTAAATTTTCAAAGTTAGTTGATAACTATGAATTCAAATTAAGTAGCTGATTATTAGATAGATATAAATATATGAATTTTAATTTTCAAACCTAACTTGTTCTGCCGCTCACAGCTTTTGTAATTTCATATATTTGAACAGGTTGTTTAATACTAGTTAACTTTTGTCGTAAACATGTGTATTTGTGTGTAATTGAAATTATATTGGAAAATATTATTGAAAATTCTGAAATTTTGCAAGAATATTAAAAATTTATATTTTTTTTTCTTGTCTTATTTTTTTGGTGCTATGGAGATTTGTTTTTTGGTGCTATATAGATATGTTATTATTTGACAAGTGATTTGTGTTGATCATTGATTTTTTGGTGGTGTGTTTGGTGTTATTGAACAGCACCAACAAATCTCATTATTTGGTGCTATATTTGTTGGTGCTCTATCATAAAACATAAAATAAAGCATAAAATACAACACTAAAAAAGTTATTTTGTACTAGTGCCTCCACCCTACTGCCTCACGCGGACCACCAGGGCTAACGCCGCATTTGCAATCGCCGCCATTGCAAGAGACACTGGCCGAAGACGGGTCTTCGTCTGAGTGTGTCGCAATCGCAAGAACCTAAAGTGTTTAGTTCTTAGGCCATGTGTAGTCATAAAGCCCTTTTGGGGGCGTTATGCGACATGTGGCATGACACGTCAGCAAGGGGCTTTATGGGGCGTTATGCAATTTGAGGCCGTAGTCATAAAGCCCCTTTGTCATCATTACTCAATTAATTTAATTTTAATTTTTTTAATTAATTTCTAAGTTTTATAAAATTAAAAAACATTCCATGAAATAAAAAACAATACATTAAAATAAAAAAAGTTAAAGCAAAAAAAATTACACCTAAAAAATAAATTTATTCTTTGGTTTCATTTTCGTTCTCTCCTTCTTCCTCTTCGTTTTCTCCAGCATCCAAACCTACGTCTTCAAAGTTCCCGTCTTCGAATTCCTCAACCTCTTCTTCCTCGGAATCTTCGTCGTGATCACTGTTGAATCGAATTGGGCGAATCGCCCAAGCATGCTCAACCAAATCCGCCTTCAACGTGTTATGTATTTCTCTAGATCACAATAGCTGAGCATTTGCGAGTCTCTCTTCCATTGTTGCTTGGGTTCCTTCGACTAAATCTTCGGGAATATAGTTTTGGCATATCGCTCTTCCATCATCCTCAATGATCATATTATGCAAAATGATGCAAGCATACATGGTCATTCGTATTTCTATCCTTATGCCACATGCGACAAGGATTTCTGAGAAAATGGCATCGTTGCTGTAGAACCCCAAAACACCTCTCGATATCCTTTCTCGAAGACTCTTGTAATTTTTTAAAATACTTTCTTTTTTCATCGAACGTTTCAGAAAACGTTTTAACAATAATCGAATACTCCGGGTAGATACCATCGGCCAAGTAGTAGCCATGCTCGTAGTCGTTCCCGTTTGCATGAAAACCGGCCTTTGGTATAGTTCCAGAAATGTAGCCCTCTATTAATGGTGAAGCCTCTAACGTATTAATATCGTTAAAACACCCGGCTACACCAAAGAAGGCCGACCAAACCCAAAGGTCGTATGACGCAACAACTTGTAATACCAAAGTTGGCCCTTTTTGATCACCCCGTGTATGTTGACCTCGCCATGCGGTTGGACAATTATACCAACGCCATTGACGACAATCCAAGCTACCAATCATGCCGGGTATTCCATGCTTTTCTAGATGCACCTCATATATTTGTTGAAGGTTGTTCCAAGTGGGGTGTCTCAAATAACGTTTTCCATATAACTGGCATATACCTAAAATATAATTTAATATACAAAAGTTTTACTAGTAAGCTACTAAAAAATAAATATATAAAAGTAAATAAATAAAAGACAATAAAAATTACCATAGCAAAAATGTTCCAAGCAATCTCGGGTTGTTTTCTCCGCCATCTTCAAGTACTCGTCGTTGATGTCGTACGTGTTTCCGTATGATAATACGCGTAAGGCGGATGTGACCTTTTGAATTGAGGTGAAGCCTAGATATCCTCGCGCGTCCATTCTTTGCTTAAAGAAATCATACCTATTTTCCAAATCATTATTAATGCGCAAAAATAACCTTTGGCTCATCCGAAAACATCGTCTAAAAACATTCGGTCCGTGAACCGGTGTCGCATCAAAATAGTCTTTCATCAAACGCTCGTTCGCGGCTTCACGATCTCGCAAGATATAGGTGCGTCGCAAGATGGGTCGTGGAGGGGGAGTAGGCCGAATGTGCTCAAATGCTTGTATCACAAAAGTACATGCACTCGTAACCGCTTCTTCCTCGGCCGCGTCTTCGTCGGGCGAAAAAAATTTTCGGTAAATTTCGGTGAAAGAGTCTTCCGACGGGGAACCCATTTTTTTGAATAGGGTGAGAGTAGCTTCAACACTTTTTAAAAATATATAGAGAATGAGAGTTGGAATGTATTGATTTGTAAAAAAAATGGAAGAGTTGGAATGTATTTATAGTGTGAAAATAAAAAAAAAAATTGAATTTTTTTTTTTAATATGACCGTTTGACAACGGTCAAAAATTCAAAACATTCATCAAATAACGCCGTGAAAATCATAGCGCTTTGAATTTTTTTTTGGGCATAGCGCCCTTCGTCCTGGTGTGGGCGGCGCCATCTCGGCGCTATGGGGGCATTTCGCGCCCCACTACGTATGCTCTTAGGGTGTTTCGTGTTATCGGATCTAGCGACCAATTCATTCTCGTAGTGCTCCAACTTGGTTTATTGTTTACTCAAAAGGTATTTCGATTAGCCAAAATAGCTTGATGACGCTAAAATCACCAACAATCTAACGGAATTTAAGTATGGAATCACGAGAGCATTATAAGCACTTGCACATGATAGTGCTACGTAGATATCGTGGGGGGTAGAAAGAGGAAGCTATACGATTACACAAATATAACAATATGCACATGTGTTTCTTCATTTCTCTACTTAAGATAAGTTACATAATAAACAGTCCTGTCTGAAAGCCAATATCTAAGATATGCATTTAGATTAATACCTGATTTTGGATGAACATCAACTCTTTCATGATATCTAAAACATGTTTTCTGTGACTTTCTTTGCTTCTTATCCGACATTGATCATCTATGTTAGTTAACTTGTGATGTAAACATACGATATCCTTTTGGCTCTCGAGTATGTAACTATAAGAACTACATAAATATTACTTACATGTATATCGCATAAATATAACTCGAGATCTCATATATTTTAACGCGTAACAATACAAGTCCAAACTTGAAGTTTAAATTAACTACTGGTGGGCTGGCAACTAAGTTTGACTGAGCAAAGCAATTGGCATCATGGTTTACCAATTTACAAGGATGGAGGATTAAACTTGATTAACTTAGTATTTACTTTCACCCCCAAAACAAAAATAACCTCAAGGACTTCCATAGATTATACCTTTTCGCATATACAAGTTGCTCACTATTGCTTGGAGATGAAGTTTCGAAGAACTGAGCGCTTTCACCGACTACGTTCCCCAGACAAGGAAATCAACTACAAATTAAGAATGTGCGCAGTTAGATGAGCCAATTTACACACGCGGCACAGGTTTTAGTGAATAATAACGTTGTAAGGAAAAATAATCACGCGGATACGCGGTGGCATTTTTTGTAGTAAGCGCTAAGTATAATGTATTCACATATGATTATATGTAGACACCAATGTAATGATGTATTCACTTATTCACTGGTTAATGTAGTATTATAAAGTATCATGGTAATACAAGATATGTATACATATATTGTATTCACCATTGAATCCATGTGAATACACTGCAAAATGTTTTTACATTTATTACAAAAATGCGACTGCGTAAAAAACAAGTTTGTGAAGCAAATGATCTCCTTTAACCCTCCCCATCTTGGTTCATAAAGTGAGAAGCGCAGAAAAGTGACAAGGTCTAAAACTGAGGCGCGAAGCGCAAAAGCGCACCGTTTTTCGTATCCGAGACGCGAATAATTATATAATTTTTAATATATTTCGTATAGGTTTCTAGCCTCATTTACCCAATATTTAGAGACAAGTAAGCTTTATATATGTTTTAATATGGAAATTACATACATGTACAACCTGAAAAGCATGTTGTACAACAACCTGCTGCACAAAAATATGGGAAATACATGAGGCGCGCGCCTCAGGGTCAATTTATCCTAACAGAAATGACTATTAAACTTTAAAGCAAGACAGATATTTTTGATAAAATAGGAAAGAATTTTGGTAAATAAAAATTAAAAACTAACCTGGCAAGCAACATCAATTATGTTTTGGCTATCAGATGAATCATCAATCAGCTTCTCGTTTTCAAGGTTGAAACTTGGTTTATAAGATTCAGACGATGAAACCTTCTTCCGCCTCCTGCTAAACGTATACTTCAAACACCTGTTGTTATCAGCATCACGAGCAGTCCAAACAGATTCTTTTGCAGCACTTTCATCTTTTTCAACCACTGAATCATTCAGTAATTTGCTCTCCTCATACTTACGTTCTTCAAATTTCACACCATTATTGCCCTTGCAATGCGAACGTGAAGCACGCGACTTGAATAACGAAGATATTTCATCCCAGCACCTAACTTTCCTTTTCCTAACACTTCTACGAAGTGTGCAAGCATTTTTTTCATTACGTTCCGTCAAATTTGCATCCTTTCCACAGGATTTTTGTCTAAGATTCAACTTCTCATGACAAAACCGAGAAAGTATGTGGTTTGATCGTGCGTATTTAGCTCTGTTTGGAAGTGGAGTTTTAACAGTTTGACCTTTGGAAATCCTGCTGTTAGTAGAAGAACCTTCTGACCCGTTAACGTTCTTTGCATCTTTGTTCTCAGTGTCGATAAACGATGGTGCACATTTTCCAAAATTTATTTCATCAGAAATCTTTTTTTCATCCGCTAGATTCATCTCAATTGCTCGGATTCGGTGAGTATATCCGTTTCTATACAACTCAGGCTCTTTTTTTCCGATGATTATGGAAGCTAAATTTGGATCTGATGTTGTAATCTCTTTTGCTGGATTGCAACTTTTACTGCATGGAGACGAATATTTGAAGTGTTCGGTAACATCTGTGTTTTTCTGATGCATGTGCTCGTTTTCAGATGGTCCATTTGAATGTAGCGTGTGATTGTTCTTCATTTCCTCCAATCGTTCATGTGCTTTCCTTATTTCTGCTCTAAGATCCATTATCACACCTTCTGTTTCGTTAAGCTGTTCATCTAGCTCTTTGATTCTTTTTTGCTGACTCAAGGCTCTTGTTTCTGCTTCAGTTGTCTGAATTGAGAACATTTTTGTGTCAGACTGTCGGTAAGAAAAGGTCGTATATTTTTTTTATTGTTATAGCTATATATAAGAATAAATGAAGAGACAACATGTTTGAGTGGTAAAATGACACCATCAGTGGATAATATTTTCCAGTGTAACATATTTCTACCTAAGAAGATGCGGATTAGTGGTCAAACAACAAGCAGCTTTGGAAGATCAGTGGTTGTGAAATCCGACAAGCATCTCACAAACACAGTAAAGTCTTATTTCAATAAAATAAACACAAAATGTTTTTTTGGATGAAAACGTTAAAAAAACTGCCCATATCCAGATTAAAAAAAAAAATAAAAAAAAAAAATAAAAAACACTTTACTTTATGGATGTTCAATATCAACATTCAAATCATCTGTTTATTCCACAAACAGACTTGTGATTATCAGAGTTCGATTAGAAATATAAATGCATGGGGTTATTCTTGTCATAATATTTCAGTACAGAAATCTAAAGGCATGGAGAGCTTCTGCAACCAAGATCAAAACAGAAAATAAACGGTTCCTCAATCCCACAGGGAGAACCGTGATTCAAGAAAACAGCTTTGTAAAGATGAACTATGATACCTTACAGCCTTCAGTGGCGGATCCAGGAGTTACAACTGCTAACGATTGTTGCATACCATATTGTGAGAATTTCAGTGGTTTGGTTATGTATGTATTTAGTCTAATTTTACTACTACATGTATCCCCGGTTACTTCCATTTGAACTCGTCATATATTAATTCTATTTTAAACTTTCCATCCTTATGACAATTGCTTTTACACATGTTAAGGTCAGTGGCGGATCCAGAAATTCTTTTCAGGGGATTCCTTTTGCTACATTCTCAATAATTATCACTAATTTTTTCCATATCATACAAGGTTTACACTAAATTTTTCCATTTTTTACTTGTAAGCATGTTCTATTCACAAAATGAAACAAGCATTAGAGATCCACATCCACTTGTAACCTCAAGACATTAATACAATGATTACAGAATTCTTGATGTTTCTCAGAGGAGGCATATACACAGATTATAGTAACTTTTGAGTCTTTTGACCCCCACAACAAATTTTAAGTCAATGTATTGATATCTTAAACCATATTCATAAAAATTAGTAAATTACACCTGTTCCTAATCCCTTGCTCACTGATAGAAACCAGAAAAATTATAAACATATAAATCCACACATAGAATTTAAAGCAGAAACAATCACATAGAATTTCTAGTAGGGCCGACAATGCCTTATCTGTTTATGACACGATTAAACTTGTTTAATAAAAAGTACACAATGTAATTTTATACTTTTTATAAAATAATTAAAACTAGAAGGCCAGACTCCATCATTTCTCCTTCTTAGTAGATAAAACATATAAAAAAGAATTAAACGAATTGTTTTCATGTTTGATACTTGTGTTAATCGTCTCTGACCTATTTATCGCGAATAGACCTGTTCGGTCAGCCCTAGTTTCTAGACTCTGTTCACTAAAATCATCCCATCCATTACCAAGACGAAAATCAGCACCAATGATAATTCATAAACAACAAATTAACATCAAAACCTAAACAGAAACCGCTACCTTAACATCAATCATCTCTTTAAACCGAACAAGCATCCAAACCGCCTCGTCTTTCGTATTACGCAAATCGTAACCAACTCGAACCGCTTTCCGCTCCGACGCCATTGCTCGAGCAGCTGCTTCCTTCGCTGTATTCAAAATCATCTCCGCATAAACCTTCTTCAACGCCTCCAATTTCTACAAAACAAATTCAAACAACAAAAACACAAATTTACAAATCGATCTACGCTGAAAACACGCAAATTATTAGTAAATTACACACGATTCGTGACGGAGATGTGTGTGTGTAATGTGTGTGTATTTGAAATGAATAATAATATTGTTAGATTGAGAGATTATGAGAATACAGCGGTCTGATCTTCCATTGAAGAAGTGTGTGTAGATTCAGGTGGGAAAATGGAGAATTGGGATTCCTTGATGAGGAGGAGACTATTGTTTTAACTGAAAAGTTGTCGTTTTTTGTTTTTCTTTTCCTTGAATAAAGTTTGTGTTTGCAAATTACAACCGTAACCAAAGTTGCATTCTAGCCCTTGCACTTTTCATAAAGGGTAAAAAACTGAATAACAAACCAAATGGAGTTAATGAGGTAGTCCTTCTGACCCAGGTTCGACTGTCACTCTCCCCATTATTTTCTGCGGTATCCAGGTGAAAGGCGAATACAGGAGGCGTCGGTTCGTCTTGAATGGGAGGCAAGATTTCACCGATTATTTCACTGTCGTGCCTTCGGGCGGTTGAAGGTCGGGTTTCCGCGCATCTTGGAGAGCCAAGGGGCTGGCAGCGGTCGAGTAGACGACCTTGAGCATGGTGCCCGGTGTCACGATGGATGGCACGTTGTTCATTTCCGTTCAAAAAAAAAACAAACCAAATGGTCAAATCATAACTAAAAGGTAAAAACACTAAAGAGTTTAGGTGTAAAAAAAACAGGTTTTAGGATTGAAACCGAAAAAAAAAAAAAAAAAAAAGCCAGTTTCTTTTAACCAGTTTTTTAAAAAAACCGGTTCCAACCCAAACTGAATCGATGGTTTGTAGACTGGTTAGTGTTCTTGATCTTCGAAACCGATTTAAAAACCTAATCCGTTTAAAAAACCAATGTAAACCGATTGAAAACCGGGGTTGTTTTTTTTTTTTTTTTGCACAAACCGGTTTTAAACAGAACCAGTTAGTACCGGTTCGGGTTTTCATTGTGTAAAACTGGTTAAAAAACCAAACCAGTTTTTTAAATACCCCCCCCCCCAAAAGAAAAATGGTTTTTAAAGAAAGACGATTTGTACACCTCTAATCGACTTGTTGATAGAAATTAGCTCCTCTTTTATTTAACCAAACATACTAATAGACTTGTTAATAGAAATTATTTTGAATCTACCGGCGTCCGAAGTTGATAGTTAACAATAATCAACCGAGATAGATGAATCATCTTTTCGTATAAGTGTATAAACCGAACCATTATAATCAGGACGGATTGGTGATATAAACATGTACATCCTTATATATTTGGTATACTAATTTATTTTAGCATCTTATGGTAGAGGGAGTGGTCACCCAATGGGGAGTGTTTAAACAATTTTCTAGCCAATAATATCATGTCATGTTAAGTCCCCACTCCACTCCTTATTTTGCACTCAATCACTGACAATAGTCAAACACATGGAGATTGGTAAACAATTTTTTTAAAAAAGAAGATAAATTTGTGATTGGTTAGAAGGAGTTGGGACCCATCATTAATTCCCTCACCCTCCCACCTCTCTTTTCTTCAAACACTCGGTGAATACTCACCGATCAAGTCCCTCACCGCTCCCTGATTCCTCGCCGGCATCCATTCACCGATCGGTGAATGTGACTCCCAGAGTCACTCCCCGAAACCACACCACACCCTTAGTAAGACCGGAGGGTATGGGGGCCGTCCCCATGCCCGTCCCTTGCTCGCCGCTCCGTCTTCCCCACCCCTCTGCTTCGGCGCCGGGCCAGGCCCGGCTTCTCTGTCCTCCACAAGCCGGTGTCGACGCCCCTCTCTCCCACACACACACCTATACATACATACATACATATACCTATACTGATTTATTTTTAACCATTGATTAATAGATCAACGGCTCTAGAGAGTTCTTAAGAGTTTTGTATAAAATATGAGTTCTGCATTGAACCCAACCCTATATATATATATATATATATATATATATATATATATATATATATATATATATATATATATATATATATATATATATATATATATATATAGGGGAAGGTTCATTTGAGAAGAAAAAGAATAAAAGGGTACAATTGTAAAACATTAAATATTTTTTTCTCATCTCATTTATTATTGTGTTTGACTAATTAATTAGTCATTAAGACTATAATCATCCACACTAAATATTTTTGCCTACACACATCAAAAGTTATCCTACACATCTCGAAATTTATCCTACACATATTGAAATTTATCCTACACAACTCGTAATTTATCCTACACGCCTCGTATTTATCCTACACTATAAATGAATTTTTATTTTTATTTTTTGTGAAAAATATATATCTGAAAAATAAGTTACAAATTTAATATAGTTAGTTATTAAAGATGAAACTACCAATTAATGATGTATGTAAGTTTACTAATATACCCTTATAGTTACATTAAGTACAAATATTAAATGAAGTCTAATGAAGCATTCCTATTGGTTGAAATTTCTTCTTTTTTCTTCTTACAAAGAATTTCTTCTCATTTGAACTCTCCACTATATATATATATATATATATATAGGGTAAGGTTCATGCGAGAACCACCTTTATTGCGAGAACTGCGAGAACCAATGTGAACACAACCTAAACCCCCCCCAACCCCCAAAAACCTAAACCCCCCCCAACCCCCCAAAAACCTAAACCCCCCCCCCAAAGCTAAATGCTAAAAACTAAAACCCCCCAAAAAACCTAAAAAAAACCTACCTCCCCCCAAGCTAAAATGCTAAAAACTAAACCCCCAAAAAACCTAAAAAATCTATAAAAAAAAAATTAATATTTTTTATGTTAAAATCGCTACTTTTAGTAGCAAAAATTTTTTTTTCTTACTTAAAGTAGCGATTTTTATATAAAAAATATTAAAAAATTTTTTGTGTTTTTTAGCTATTTTTAGGCATTTTTGGTTGTGTTCACATTGGTTCTCGCGGTTCTCGCAATAAAGGGTGGTTCCTAACGGATTTTTGTCATATATATATATATATATATATATATATAAAGGGTTTCATCCCCCACCCCTCCAGGTCCATCCTCTTTAGACCCTGCTTACGTGACGGTGACGTAACAACCCATCCCCTTGAGGATGAGACCTCCATACCCTCCAGTCTAACAGCGCGCAGACACATTGATTTACTTGCAACAAGAATGTGTGTTTCTGTTGTACTTCTTCATCATTGGTCAACTAGGAAGAGTAATTATGAGACTTGCCTATACTTGAATTAGAACAGTATACCAATCAATTGCATAAATAACTTGTTTACTTGTTAGTTAGATCATTTATATGATACTAAATTATAATCTTGTGTATTAGACAGTTTAATTAATGTAATGTTATATAATATAATAACTATTTTTAATTAAAAATAAGTACCTATAATTAAGAGGCTGGAAAAACAAAAAATTAGATAACTCTAATGTATGTCATGTGTCGCTCATGAGTTTCTTTTATCATATAAAAAAGTAAAGAAGATACATATACATATATAGATTTTACGTAACATTTGGCCTGCTTTTTATTTATTCTTATTTTTCTTCTCGAGCGCGTGAAATTCCTTCCAAAATCTTCAAATACTAGAGTATGACACGTTTGAAGTCTTACCTTTATAATCATAAACTAGGTTATAAACCCGTGTATTACACGGGGTTGAATAAATAAATTTTTTATACTAAATAATAAAACAATATATCTTTAAAAACCACATTTATTGTACGGGTTGAATAAGTGTAATTTTATATACCAAACAAAAAAGGTAAATCTTTAAAACCACGTTGCACGGGTTGAATAAATGTAATATTCTTTACCAAATAATAAAATAATACATCTTTTTATATACCAAATAATAAAAAAATTACATCTTTAAAAATGTGCGCATTACACGATTTGAATAAATGTAATTTTCTATACTAAATAATAAAAAATATATATACTTAAAAAAAAAACCCCGTGTATTGTACGAATTAAATAAATCTAATTTTATATATCAAGTAATAAAAAAGTTATATCTTAAAAAACCTCATGTATTACATATTGATTGATATATAAAATGACATGTGCTCAACCCATACAATATATGAGGTTCTTAAAAATGTAACTTTTTTCATTATTTAATATATAAAATTAAATTACTCAACACGTACAATACACAAGGTTCTTAAAGATATAACTTTTTTATTATTTAATATATAAAATTACATTTATTCAATCCATGTAATAAACAGGATTTTAAAAGATATATTATTTTATTATTTAGTATATATAAAGTTACATTTATTCAACCCGTGTATTACACGGGGTTCTAAGCTATTATTAATAATAATAATAATAATAATAATAATAATAATAATGCTGAAATTACGTATGTAATTACTCAATATATATATTTTGTAATTCAATTGTATATTTCATATATTCATCAATTTTGGTCTATCAACTAATTAATCCAATAATGTTGTTTTGCCGTTAAAAAAAAAAACTAATCAATCCGATCAATTCATGTTAATATTAAATAAACAAACAAAAGAAAATAACGAATATATTATTTAATATAAGATATTAAACTAAATAATATTTAGTAGGAGGATTATTATCTATAATTAATTAGAAAAGATTAAACTAAAATAATAATTATCTATAAGAGATGACCTAATATAATGACATGTGTCCCAAATCAGGTTTCTTTTATTATATAGTATAGATATAGATATAGATTACAAAATATTTTAAGTATTAATTATATTTTTTGTGAATTGTTAGGTATTTTAAGAAAGTGTAAAACTGACCAATTATTTATTTATTTTTCTTTTCCAGTGCATGACTTTTTTTAAACCATAAAGTACGTTCAAATTTGTAAATCAAATGTAACTCAAGATTTACGAATATATACGTTAATATAGGAACTATTTTTCTCATATTTTATTACTACATTAAAGCTGATTATCACGACACATATGACTAAAAATTAATATATTGTATTAAAATTGAAATTTCTTTTATTATAAGTTAGTAGGATAAGGATAAAAAATATATTTTTAAATAAAATATAAATAAAATAGTAAGGTTAAAGGAGAAAATCACATGTGCTATTAATTGAATTCTTTTTATTATAAGTTAGATTTTTTATTAGGATTGTTTGTGTCCTATGGTCAAAAATTATAGATTCATCGTACTTTTTTCCATGATTGCACTAGACCACGTATGGCAACCATCTCTTTTCCACGATGGAAGCTTCGTAAACAAATAGTCATTCTCTCTTCCAGCTGCGGAGCTAGCCCATTAACTTAGGGGTATTAAAAAAAAAAATTATCGTTCAATCATACAGTAATAAAAAAAATTACCGTGCAAACAAAGCACAAGAAAACTCACAAATCACAATAGCACCCCGGTCAACGGCGACGATTTCAGCAGGGACGATCAGCGCTGGCTCTCGGTCGGCTTATGTTCGACGTTTGGTTTCCAATTGCCGCCCAAAATCAAAAGGTTTATTTTATTATTTTGGGTCTTAGGCTAACATTTGTCATTTATTGTTAATTTGGGCTTACTTTATCATTTGGGCTTAATTATTCTATAAGTTTTGGGTTGTAAATGGTTTGGGCTTATAAAAAATTGGCATTTAAATAATATCAAGTATCCTATTTTTTTGTGAGGGGATTCCTTCGTATTTGTTTAGGGGTATCCTTTATACAAACCGAAAAAAAAACACTACGAATATGGTGTTGAGTCGTAACCCATACTACCCCTCTTATAACACTAGCTCCGCCCCTCCTCTTTCCTCCCCTCTCTTGTTCCCCTCCTTATTCTCACGCTAGTAGAGATGGATTTTTAATCATCTATATTCTCACCACGTTCTCTCCTCCTGTCTCTCTGTTCCACATCGGTCTAATGGCATCCACAGGTGTCCCAGATAAAACTAATATTCAATTAGTGGGGTTCCCTCACGCTATGCGGTGGGAACTCAGTTGGAATCGGTTCGTTCGTTCTAGTATCGGCACTCGCTTTAGTAACTGAAAGAGAAAACTAAAAAAAATAAAGTTGTGATATGCTCAAATGGATATAGACACATGTTTTACATCAATCAAAAAGCATAAAAACAAACGCCGGTTCTAATACCACCGATATCGGTACGATGTTGTTCAATCGAAATCGGTTAGATTGTCACGTATCAAAACTCATATAGTTTACGATAAAAAATACGTTTTTTTAAATATTGTTACGAGCACTCGCATAATTTACAATTCGGAAAAATACATTGTTTTGAATAGAAAAAAAAATAAACATAGATGCGGAGTTAGATTTAAAAGAAAACGTTAACATAAGAAAGTTATTAAAAAAATCAAACTAAATGATGAATAACATATTATTAAAAAAATTAAAAAGATTATTAAAAAAATTCTAATCATTATTCATCTACAATTCAAATTAATATGTGTAATAATACAAAAAATAAACATATCTGCGGAGTTAGATTAAAAAAAACGTTAACATAAGAAGTTATTAAAAAAATCAAACTTAATGATAAATAACATGTTATTAAAAAAATAAAAAAGAATACTTAAAAAATTCTAATCATTATTCATCACCAATTACTATATATTATTACTTTACTACTATATATTAATAAACGAATTGAAATATTTTAATATTATAATAATATATAGTTTTTTTTAATATTTTTATTATTTTAATATTATAATAATAGTTATTTTCTTTACTTTTTTTACTTTAATCCTTTTTTTAATATTAGAGGTTGGGATAAGCTTGGTGTCAACTAGTATCAAAAATACCGGTACGGTCCTGTTCGGTATCAGTACATGAAGGTAAAAACGGCACTAATACAGAAAACGCCAAAAGTTGGTGCCGAATTGATATTGGAAATCTTTTGGTTCGGGAAAATTCAGTGCTACTACCCGATACCATTTGCTCATCCCTGATCACGGTTACTGTCACACCCCCAAAATCCACATGCGGTACACCACCGCTTGGAGGCGTGACCGACCAGGATCCAGCCACCAATTATACTGAGCATTGATTAATAGTAGAAATATTTGCTACCCAAAGTAGTTAACAACATCGTAGTTTAAGTTCGATAATTAGTTTAACAAAACAGCGGAAGCATAAGCCAAATAGTTTTAAAGATAGTTCTTAGTTCAAGATAATTAAACCCAACACACGGGTTTTGACAAACACTACACATCCCCAAGCAGCAGCTCCTCAGTCACTGGTTACCTGCAAAGCATGCAGAAAGGGGTCAACAATAATGCTGAGTGAGTTCACTAGTTGTCCAGTTTTAGTTTACCAAAAACTTAAGTTGTTTAGATAAAGCATTTACAATCACGTCGTGGGGAGCTACCCCATCTGTAAGCTCACTAAACTGTAGATACCGAAACTGTTGACGGAAAGTTGTTGTGCCCCGAGTCAATGTCTATCGTCATTGACCAAGTTGCAAGGTCTAATAGTTCACGCCCGATCTCCCCCGGTCACGGTGTGAGGTTGTCAAACCTAATAGCGCTATCAACTAATAATCCGTTCGCCCCCGGCGATTAATCGGTACTGTAAGCAGGGACTTAAAGTGATAGAGTTTCGTTTAGCATGGCTAGTTGTGATTTATAAATAGTATCCAAACGTATCTCCCCCGGAGATAGTAATTACCCATTCTGGTTTCCCTCGGAAGTAATGGTTCAAAAGTGTTTTTCCCAAAGTTGGTAGTTTGTCCGTGTCCCTCCACGGGACGCATGCTTTTAGTGTGTGAACTCACCTTGGGTTGCTCGGCAGATTAGGTTACTTTGTCAAACACGCTGGTCACCACGTCCTAACATGGTCACCAGTAGGTCAGGTTTGGTGTACAAGCATTCACGTATAATCTACACATAACTAACACGTAGCATGCATACAAACAGACATGGGGTTATTGGGCCGGCCCTAATATCTACACAATCAAACAGCAACACATAGTCCAGTCAACAGGTAGCCCATATTAAACACATTATGGCCCAATAACCAAAGTGGACAGCCCAGTCGCAACCAGGTGGTCTCGAGTCGCAACCAGGTGGTCTCGGCTTGTCATGCTGTGGTTGCGAGTCGCAACCGTGTGGTCTCGAGTTGTCACGCTGTGGTTGCGAGTCGCAACCGTGTGGTCTCGAGTTGTCACGCTGTGGTTGCGAGTCGCAACCGTGTGGTCTCGAGTCGCAATGCTGTCCTTTTCTTGTTCACGTGTTGATTCAGACTTAGTCAGGCTAAATTGTACCAAGCATCAGGCCCAAATCAGGAAACAACCAATAAGGTTTCAACTAACAATTTTCCTAATCTGACCATTAGTAAACATGGATCAAACATTGCCCTTTTTAAACCTTCAAGTCATCTTCAACAAGTTCATCACAAGTTCATCAATTTTTAGGGTTTTCATCTTAACATAATCTTACACTTTTATGAACCCAAATCACACATTTTAACAAGATCATCATGCAAGAACAAGAAAACATGCATTTTGTAACTTTAAACATGACTAGATTGGTTTAAACATTCCTAAAATATCATTCTTTTATTTATTCAAATGTCAAGTTAGCATGCTCATAATAAACCACAACAATCTTCATGTTTCTCATGATTTCTACTCATTTAAGTAAATCAAGATCATGTAAAAAGAGGTCAAAACATTTCATTCATCAAGCATACAAGGCATCTAGTACACATATATAACATTAACCGGTTGTGAAGAAGGAGCCAAAACAAAGGAAAGGAACCGAGAAGATGGAGTGTCCGAGTGATGATGATCTTGACCGTGTTTCCTTGTGAGATCCGAACTTGAACCGAAAGTTGGAAGAGAATGGGGTGTTGTTTGGGGTTTCTAGTGAGAGAGAAGGTGTGTGTGTGTTGGTAACTAAAGAATGGAGAATGAGGGGAAGTTGGGATATATATACAAGGTTTCAAAATTGGCTAAGGGGTTTCGGCCCAAACCGGTTACGGCTCAAGAGGCCCACTCGAGACCGAGTGGCCCACTCGAGACCAAGGGGTCTCGAGTCGTGGTCTCGACTTACATACACATATATATATATATAATACATACATACCACACATATCGTACAAAAGTCACGTTTCCATTTAATAATATATATATACACAATGATAATACAAAATGTTCGTTCGGAAAAAAAACCTAGAGTGTCACATTATCCCCAAGTTTACTTTCGTCCCGAAAGTTAAGGCAGCCACTGTCAAGCTAGCGTGTTTCAACGGGGTGTCACATCATCCCCCCGTTAGTTTGGAATTTTGTCCCGAAATTCGGTTGTAGCTTCAGTGCTGGGGGTTTCGTTTGGGAACAACTGGGGATACTTGCACTTCATCTGGTCTTCCCGCTCCCAGGTAAACTCTGGGCCACGCCGTGAGTTCCAACGAACTCGCACGAGAGGTATCTGGCTACGTTTGAGGGTTTTGATCTCTCGATCCGTGATCTCAATCGGTTCCTCAGTAAAGTGTAGCTGTTCATCAATAGTGAATTCCTTGAAAGGAATTATGAGTGTTTCATCTGACAGACACTTCTTCAGATTAGACACGTGAAAAACATTGTGTACTGCACTCAGCTCTGCAGGCAGGTTCAATCTATAAGCAACCTTACCGATTTTCTCGGTAATTTCGAATGGTCCAACATATCGCGGGTTCAGCTTGCCCCGTTTACCGAAACGAACTACACCCTTCCAGGGTGAGACTTTAAGTAGAACCCGGTCCCCGACATGGAATTCTAGCGGTTTCCTACGCTTATCAGCGTAGCTTTTCTGACGGTCACGAGCTGCCGCCATGCGTTGTCTGATCTGGGTAATCTTTTCCGTTGTATCTACCACCAGTTCTGGGCCTGTGATTTGGCTGTCACCGACTTCCGCCCAGCAGAGAGGTGATCGGCATTTTTGACCGTACAATGCCTCAAAAGGTGCCGCCTGAATGCTAGTGTGGTAGCTGTTATTGTAGAAGAATTCCACCAGCGGTAGATGCTTCTCCCAATTCTTGCCAAAATCGATCACACATGCTCTAAGCATGTCTTCCAGGGTTTGGATGGTGCGTTCAGACTGCCCATCCGTTTGTGGGTGATAAGCGGTGCTCATGTCCAAACGTGAGCCAAAGGATTTGTGCATAGCTTGCCACAACTCGGAAGTAAAACGAGCGTCTCGGTCGGAAATAATAGAAGTTGGCACTCCGTGTCTCGAGACTACTTCCTTTAAATAGATTTTTGCCAAGGTAGAAAACTTGTCTGTTTCCTTAATGGCCAGAAAGTGTGCAGACTTAGTCAATCGATCTACTATCACCCAAATAGTGTCATTCCCGCGTTGGGATCTAGGTAGCCCCGTAACAAAATCCATGGAAATTTGTTCCCATTTCCACTTCGGGATTTCGGGTTGCTGGAGTAGGCCTGCTGGTTTCTGATACTCAGTCTTGACTCTTGCGCAAGTCAAACATTTGCTAACGTAAGCTGCTATGTGGGCTTTCATGCCAGGCCACCAGTAAGTGGTCCTTAAGTCGTGGTACATCTTATCTGAACCAGGATGTACTGAATAGCGGGACTTATGGGCTTCGTCCATCACAAGCTCTCGTAGATCTCCGTAGAGTGGGACCCAAATGCGTCCTGCCACATAGTAGGCGCCGTCTTCTTTTTGCTCTAATCGTTGTCTCGATCCTCGCAGGGATTCAGCCCTGATGTTTTCCGTTTTCAGAGCTTCAGTCTGAGCATTTCGAATCTGAGTGGGGAGGTTAGACTGGATGGTAAGTTGTAACGCTCGCACGCGCTTGGGCGTAGTGTCCTTTCGGCTGAGGGCGTCTGCCACGACATTGGCCTTGCCCGGATGGTACTTGATGGCGCATTCATAATCATTCAGGAGTTCGACCCATCTACGTTGTCGCATGTTTAATTCCTTTTGCTTGAAGATATGCTCGAGACTCCTGTGATCGGTGTAAATGGTGCACTTGGTACCGTACAGGTAATGTCTCCATATCTTAAGCGCAAAGATCACTGCTCCTAGTTCCAAGTCGTGCGTTGTGTAGTTCCTTTCGTGCGTCTTAAGTTGTCGAGAGGCGTAGGCAATAACTTTGTCGCGTTGCATTAACACACAACCGAGCCCATGGATGGACGCATCGCAGTAAACCACAAAGTCGTCAGTGCCTTCAGGCAACGAGAGAATAGGAGCACTACAGAGGTTATCCTTTAGCTTCTGAAATGCAGTTTCCTGAGCTTCACCCCATTTATAAACCATACCCTTCTGAGTAAGAGCCGTGAGAGGCTGAGCGATCTTTGAGAATCCCATGATAAATCTTCGATAGTATCCCGCTAGTCCCAAGAATTGGCGGACTTCGGTCGGAGTCTTAGCGGTAGGCCAATTCTTTATAGAGTCGATCTTAGCTGGGTCGACGTGAATTCCATCCTTGTTAACCACGTGCCCAAGGAAATGGACTTCTCGAAGCCAGAAGTCGCATTTCGAGAACTTGGCATACAGTTGCTCATTGCGAAGGAGTTCGAGGATAAGGCGTAGGTGCTGTTCATGCTCTTCTTGACTTTTCGAGTAGATCAGGATGTCGTCTATAAACACGATCACACATTTGTCGAGGTAAGGTTTGCACACTCGGTTCATGAGATCCATGAATACTGCGGGCGCGTTGGTCATTCCAAAGGGCATGACAAGGAATTCATAGTAACCATAACGGGTTCTGAATGCAGTTTTGGAGATGTCTTCATTACGGACCCTTAGCTGATGATAGCCTGATCGCAGGTCAATCTTAGAATAGTAGCTCGATCCTTGCAACTGATCGAATAGGTCGTCGATTCGCGGGAGAGGGTAACGATTCTTGATGGTAACCTTGTTCAGCTCACGATAGTCAATGCACATTCGGAACGTGCCATCCTTCTTCTTAACAAAGAGTACCGGTGCTCCCCAGGGTGATGAACTAGGGCGAATAAACCCTTTATCCAATAGTTCCTGTAGTTGAGTAGAGAGTTCCTTCAATTCTGCGGGGGCTAGTCGATAAGGCGCACGAGCTATGGGCGCTGCTCCGGGAGCTAGCTCGATTTGGAATTCGACCTGACGGTGGGGAGGGAGTCCAGGTAATTCTTCAGGAAATACCTCGGGGTAGTCACGCACCACTGGAAAATCTTCAATCCTCTTTTCCTTTTCCTGCGTGTTGGTGACAAGTGCTAAGATAGCGGTGTGCCCCTTTCGTAAACACTTCTGGGCCTTCAAGAATGAGATAACGCCTGAGATTTCTCCGCCTTTGCCACCTTGTATAATGAGGGGTTTGCCAGAACGGCGGGGAATACGAACTGCCTTCTCTTGACAGAGGATCTCAGCGCGATGTTTGGATAACCAATCCATACCGATGACGACGTCGAAGCTTCCAAGTGTAACAGGGAAAAGATCGATGCTAAACTTCTGACCAGACAATTCTAGTTTGCAGCCTTTGACAACATGTGAGGCCTCGATGTTTCTACCATTAGCTAACTCGACGATATGATGTGAACTTAGTAACGAAAGCGGACGCTTAAGCTTCTTACTAATACGTAGGGACACATAACTAGCATCGGCTCCAGAATCAAATAATACAGAAACATAACGATCATCGAGTAGGAACTTACCCGCCACGACATTGGGGTCATTCCTTGCTTCTCCAGCTCCAATCACAAAAGCCCTTCCTCTAGCACCATTCCCAGTATTGTTGTTCTGATCGTTGTTTACAGCTCCCTGATTGTTGTTGCGGTTCTGGTTCAGTTCAGGGCAATTCTTCTTATAGTGCCCCTCAGCTCCACACTGGAAACAACCCTTAGCGTTCCCGTGATGTTGTTGCTGCTGGTTCTGCCCCACGGGACGTGGACTCCTACAGTCCTTGGCCTCATGCCCCATCTTGTTACATCGCTGACACTGACTTTTCCCACAAGGCCCACTGTGATGTCAATTGCACTTGTTGCACTTGGGGTGGTTACCGCGATAGCCACCCTGTTGTTGAGTGCCCTTGTTGTTTTCAGTTTTCCTTTGTTGTGCTGGGGCCTGAGTGGGGTTAGCATCCTTGCTTTGATTTCCTTCCCACTTACGCTTGTTGTCACTAGAAGTTCCGACAGTAGCACTGATCCTTTTGGGCAACCTGCCCTCTTCTACGGCCTGATCAGTGAGTTTGTGAGCAAGTCGAACGATCGGCTGAATGGTAGTGAGGTTGGCTGAAGTTACATGGCTTCGAATTTCTGGAGCCAAACCCTTGACGTACAACTCGATTCTTCGATACATAGGTCGAGACATGTTTGGGCAAAGAGCAGCATAGTCATTGGACAGCTTGGTGTAGGTTTCAATCTCTGACCCAACCATCTTAAGCGCATAGTACTCGTTCTCAAGTTTGTGGATGTCATCCCGGTGACAGTACTCCTCCTTAATCATGTCCTTGAAATCCTCCCACGCAGTAGCATTAGCAGTTTCCAATCCAAACATCTGAATTTGCGCCTTCCACCAAGAAAGCGCGTTTCCTTCAAGCGTAGCAGTAGAACACTTCACCCAATTCGCAGGGGGACACTCACAGACAGCAAAGACAGCTTCAACTTTCTCAATCCAGTGCAGAAGACCTATGGCACCCTCAGTGCCGTTGAAAGGGAGAGGCTTGCAATCCATGAAAGTTTTGAAAGTACACACGGGTGGTTGCGCAGGTGCATGCTGACCTATTCGTGAGAAGCGAAGCGTATAGATTTAGGGATAAAAGGCGATGTGGCGGTAGGATCTAAACATCCTAGGGTAACGAGTTTACCTCCAGGGTGAGCTGCGAAAGCTGCAGCCACCGTGTTAAGCAGGTTAGTGAATTGAGCCTGAGTCATGTTGATGTTTCCTCTTCCGCGTCCACTCATTGTCTTCATAATCAGGAAACATAGTATGAGTGTGATGTTGTAATGTAGCGAGAATGGGATAGAAGAGAGAGGTGTATCTATCTAATTTAGGCACACTAGTACGTATAGCAAAACAGGAAACATAAGGTAAGCAAACAAGTAAACACTAGTCCGAGCTATGAGGTCTAATGTGTTGAGCCTTGCACTTGGAGTGTAGTGTTGTCGCGAGTCACAGGTTATAGTCTGGTTTTTCCCAAAAAGATTTTTCCCTTTTTAAAACCAAGTTCACTATAACCAATGGCTCTGATACCAATCTGTCACACCCCCAAAATCCACATGCGGTACACCACCGCTTGGAGGCGTGACCGACCAGGATCCAGCCACCAATTATACTGAGCATTGATTAATAGTAGAAATATTTGCTACCCAAAGTAGTTAACAACATCGTAGTTTAAGTTCGATAATTAGTTTAACAAAACAGCGGAAGCATAAGCCAAATAGTTTTAAAGATAGTTCTTAGTTCAAGATAATTAAACCCAACACACGGGTTTTGACAAACACTACACATCCCCAAGCAGCAGCTCCTCAGTCACTGGTTACCTGCAAAGCATGCAGAAAGGGGTCAACAATAATGCTGAGTGAGTTCACTAGTTGTCCAGTTTTAGTTTACCAAAAACTTAAGTTGTTTAGATAAAGCATTTACAATCACGTCGTGGGGAGCTACCCCATCTGTAAGCTCACTAAACTGTAGATACCGAAACTGTTGACGGAAAGTTGTTGTGCCCCGAGTCAATGTCTATCGTCATTGACCAAGTTGCAAGGTCTAATAGTTCACGCCCGATCTCCCCCGGTCACGGTGTGAGGTTGTCAAACCTAATAGCGCTATCAACTAATAACCCGTTCGCCCCCGGCGATTAATCGGTACTGTAAGCAGGGACTTAAAGTGATAGAGTTTCGTTTAGCATGGCTAGTTGTGATTTATAAATAGTATCCAAACGTATCTCCCCCGGAGATAGTAATTACCCATTCTGGTTTCCCCCGGAAGTAATGGTTCAAAAGTGTTTTTCCCAAAGTTGGTAGTTTGTCCGTGTCCCTCCACGGGACGCATGCTTTTAGTGTGTGAACTCACCTTGGGTTGCTCGGCAGATTAGGTTACTTTGTCAAACACGCTGGTCACCACGTCCTAACATGGTCACCAGTAGGTCAGGTTTGGTGTACAAGCATTCACGTATAATCTACACATAACTAACACGTAGCATGCATACAAACAGACATGGGGTTATTGGGCCGGCCCTAATATCTACACAATCAAACAGCAACACATAGTCCAGTCAACAGGTAGCCCATATTAAACACATTATGGCCCAATAACCAAAGTGGACAGCCCAGTCGCAACCAGGTGGTCTCGAGTCGCAACCAGGTGGTCTCGGCTTGTCACGCTGTGGTTGCGAGTCGCAACCGTGTGGTCTCGAGTTGTCACGCTGTGGTTGCGAGTCGCAACCGTGTGGTCTCGAGTTGTCACGCTGTGGTTGCGAGTCGCAACCGTGTGGTCTCGAGTCGCAATGCTGTCCTTTTCTTGTTCACGTGTTGATTCAGACTTAGTCAGGCTAAATTGTACCAAGCATCAGGCCCAAATCAGGAAACAACCAATAAGGTTTCAACTAACAATTTTCCTAATCTGACCATTAGTAAACATGGATCAAACATTGCCCTTTTTAAACCTTCAAGTCATCTTCAACAAGTTCATCACAAGTTCATCAATTTTTAGGGTTTTCATCTTAACATAATCTTACACTTTTATGAACCCAAATCACACATTTTAACAAGATCATCATGCAAGAACAAGAAAACATGCATTTTGTAACTTTAAACATGACTAGATTGGTTTAAACATTCCTAAAATATCATTCTTTTATTTATTCAAATGTCAAGTTAGCATGCTCATAATAAACCACAACAATCTTCATGTTTCTCATGATTTCTACTCATTTAAGTAAATCAAGATCATGTAAAAAGAGGTCAAAACATTTCATTCATCAAGCATACAAGGCATCTAGTACACATATATAACACTAACCGGTTGTGAAGAAGGAGCCGAAACAAAGGAAAGGAACCGAGAAGATGGAGTGTCCGCGTGATGATGATCTTGACCGTGTTTCCTTGTGAGATCCGAACTTGAACCGAAAGTTGGAAGAGAATGGGGTGTTGTTTGGGGTTTCTAGTGAGAGAGAAGGTGTGTGTGTGTGTTGGTAACTAACGAATGGAGAATGAGGGGAAGTTGGGATATATATACAAGGTTTCAAAATTGGCTAAGGGGTTTCGGCCCAAACCGGTTACGGCTCAAGAGGCCCACTCGAGACCAAGGGGTCTCGAGTCGTGGTCTCGACTTACATACACATATATATATAATACATACATATCACACATATCGTACAAAAGTCACGTTTCCATTTAATAATATATATATACACAATGATAATACAAAATGTTCGTTCGGAAAAAAAACCTAGAGTGTCACAGTTACCATACGAACAATGGTATCGTACAATTTTTTTTTGTTGATATTCTTTAACTTTTAATTTTTTCTTTTCTTAGTTTCAGTGGTAGGGATGAGCTCGGTGCCAACCGATACAGAATCGGTACTGATACCGAAAATACCGGTTACGGTATCGGTATATGAAGGTAAAAAAGGTAGTGAACCGGTACAAGGTACGCCAAAAGTCGGTACCGAAGGTACTTAATATCTTTCGGTTCGGCAAATTTGGTACCGGTACCCAGAACTAGGAATGGCAATGGGCCGGGTATTGGTAATCCCAAGCCCGTACCCGGTTGTAATTCTTTGTCCCATACCCGGCCCGTTACCCGTCGGGTATCGGGCATACCCGCGAGTATCGGGTATACTCGTTAATTTCTTAAATATACCCGTTGAGACAAATGTGCAATTTTTACTTTGATGTTTATATAATTTACTATTTTAATGACTATAACAAATGAAAATATGATTAATAACTTATATATCATATTCAGACTACATATACTATACTAAATTAAAACGATTACTTCAGTAAGTAATTGTATTACGACCACCTAATTGCATAAAACATTCACATAATAAAGGGTGATGGCTTTCATACCCAATATACATGTTCAAAAATAAGTTATATGTTCATTAAACACTTGTCAAATACATATCCACATATGACTATAGAGAAGGTAATAAGTACATGTAGTAAGTTTACATATACGGAAATCTATAATATGCTACTTTCGGATATTATTCGGGTAAATGGGCCGGGTATCGGGCGGGTATCACTAAATCCCATACCCGTACCCATACCCGAATTTTTTCTATTTTTAAGCCCGTACCCGGCCCGTATGTTTCGGGTTTCGGGTATACCCATCGGGCTTGGGCTTTTTTGCCATCCCTACCCAGAACAATTTGCTTATCTCTGACCACGGGTTTTATACGAACAATATCGTGACCATACAACTTTTTTGGTTGATTTTCTTTGAGTTATCTTTTAGTGTTTTTTTCTACATTTTCTTTTTATTCTTGTCAGTAGTTCTGTTCGCAACACGCTCGTAGTGATTTTAAAACACATGTAAACACGGACTAAATAACAAAACAAATTCGCCGTAACGCGGCGAACTTCTTTAAACCTAGTTCAAATAACCATGCGGCAATTTCTTTAAATGACACACACATGATCATCTTCTTGCTATTGTTTGTTTTCTATATGCTAAAGAACTTATCAATTAATGTTTGCTCTTTTGAGTTTTATTTATTTATTTATTTATTTTTTTAAAGAGAACTTCATTAAAAACACATTTCCGACCTAAAAGAACAAAAGATCAAACAACACAAGCACCCCCGATCCAGAGTTTTATCTATATGCTAAAAACCTTATCAATTAAAGTTTGCTCTTTGAGTTTTAGGTACAACTCATGTCGTTTATACCCAAATTAACAAACATAAATGAAAGTCTGCTCCTTCGTATATGTGGTCAGTCTTTGTACATTGCACATAAAAACGAGTTATCTTTCGTATATGTATGATAATTATGGTCACTCTTTGTACATGGTATATAAAAACGAGTATCTACACTAGATTATACAAAAAAAAAAAAAAAAAACTTCAGGATCACTTGATTCAAGTACCAAAAGTTGTATAAAACTAGTCATATATAATAACGAGCTAAATGTGTACTAAATGGTTTTGTATAAAAGTAGTCATATATATTAAGATTAAAGATTCCGTACAAAGTATCTTATCGTACAAAACGTACGAATCACATGGAAAAGTAAAAAAACACGGTGGTATTTTCGTAATTGTATTAATCGTAATTACTCTATAAGATCAAAATTATCATATAAGATTATTTGTATAGTAATTTTTATAATTACCCTACGAGTAAAATAATTACGAAATATCACCGCGTTTTTTTACCTTTCCACTTCATTCGTATGTTTTGTACGATAAGATACTTTGTATTTGATCTTTGTCTATATATTAATGACCAAGAAAGATCAAGGAGTTGACCTAATATAAACAAAATTGTGATGAATATGATCCTCACAATTGTAAATTAACTATTAGTATTCTACTCAAAATTCTATTTATTTTATGGAATATACGAAGGATGTTTGTGCCCCGTAATTTGTGTTACTTAAACAACGTGTGAGGTCGAAGACAAAATCTTAGAAAATGGTAATCGTTGGAACAAACCAATTGGCAATATCTCATTGTCAATTTGAGCTCCATTATTATTTCGATATTTCACCAACTTGCTTTCTTTTTCACCAAAATCTTGCATTTGCATGCAACCAAGAATTTTGGGGTAGGTTTATTTTCAACCTGTTTGCATTCACCCGTTGAAGGTGAATGTGGGTATTCACCGGTTGAAGGTGAACGTAGGTTGAAAATAAATCTACCAGTCTCTTGTTTGTTTTTAGAATGGATGTGTTACGAAATGATATGATCATTCGTATAAAAAATAATCAAGGTAGGTACTTAGTTGCACAACAAGATGAAGAATCTGTTTCAAAATCGCGAGATGGTTCAACAAAAAATGCACAATGGACAATTGAGATGTACGATGAGGAATCTTTATACTTGAAAAGTTGTTATGGAAAATACCTAACCGCGTCAAACCAGCCTTCTATTCCAGGATTGATTGCTAGAAATCTTAGAGTTACACAAACTCAACCTGCAAAAAGAAATACTTCCCATCGATGGTTACCCGTGAGTCAACCTGACCCTCGAGAACCACATTCGGTGTGGTTAAAAACACCTCATAGCAGCTACCTGCGTTCACATTATGGACCACCCCCATTAGGGAATTTGATTACGCATGACCCTATTTGGAAAGATACACCTAACCCGCGTAACAAAAAGATTTTGTGGCATATTGAGATCGTTGACTCACCTTCAAATACATTGAAAAATTCCATATCTGTAATGTCGAAAATGTTATCTAGTTTGAGATCATTCGTCTCAGAAAAACAAAAAGACAAGATGAAGAACAATGGCATGAAGGTTGAGAAAGAAAAGGGGAGAACTTCTAAGTACGTATCATCACATAAATTTAATTGCAAAACCTTTTGAACAATGTGTCATTTATGTATAGTATACGCCTTTTGTATCTCAAAATGAATTAGACTCGGCAATATATGTACATGTATGCCCAAAGCCCAACCATGTGAAATGGAATTTTCTATTCGTATTATTACATGTATTTAGTTCCTATTTATATTATACCTAAACCGATGCATATGTATGCAGGGCCGGCCCAATACTTATCAAAACCTAGGCTCAGACCTAGGGCCTCCAAACTTTTAGGGCATTCATTTAATATAAAAATGATATATAATATATAATTGTTTTGATTCTATGGATCTATTAACTTTGCTAGTGTAGCGGTGTTAGTCATGCCATAGTCTTGTAAAGACCCTAGCTCAAATCTTATAAGCAAAATATTTTTTTTCCTTTTGGCGCATCCTTCTGGTGACATTAAACGAAAGATTCATAAGCAATATAATTTTTTTCCTTTTGGCGCATCCTTCTAGTGACATTAAACGAAAGGCTGAGATATATTAATTAAATAAAGTTGTGATACCGTAATTATTTCAAGTATTTTTATCAAATACAAAGCAAATTAAAAAATAAAATGGATTTATATTGTGTAAAAAATAGAAAATAGGGTATTAATGTCTAGGTATCTAAAAAACCCGATTTTCTAATACCCGATCATACCGAAACATGTTTTGGTTCCCGAAATTGGGTATTAGAAAAACCCGATTTTTGCACCTCTAACGTTAGTCAATAACGAAATTGAGCCTCCACTTTGTAGTTTGCTTAGGGCCCCCGAAAATGTAGGAACGGCTCTGTATGTATGTATATGTCATTGGTATTATATGATTGTTATAAGGTGTGGAGGTAATTTCATTGAATGAGATTTATAAAGTACCTCAAGTGTAAAAGGTGTTAATGAAAACTTGGGCTTCCAAATATTGACATGGGTTTTTTAGGCCCAAAAAAGGAATTAAGGCTGATATGTGGTAACTATAGGTGGGAAAACCCCGGGTACGAAACCAAACCCGACCAAAATACCTAAACTCTGGAATTTTTATACCTCGTTATTCCATACCTGAAACCAAACATAGTTTTGTCAATAAAAAAAAAATAAAACGATCGCATGACCGTAATTTTACATCGGGGTAAAATTGTAATTTGACAGAGAAAAAACAAAAACGATGGCAAAACTGTAAATTTAAACTGATGGCAGAATTGTAATTTAGCTGGGAGAAAAAAAAAACAAAACTAATGACAAAACTATAAATTTAAACAGGGCAAAATCGTACTTTTGCTGGACCTGCCTGGCACTATTGGCCGTCGCCCATTTTAACCAATGGCAGGGAAACACTATTCCCTACCATGGTTTTTGTTGTTATAGTAAATAAATAAAATAAATAAACAAATTACCCTATATATTAATAATCAGATGGAATGAACAATATTTTTAAAATATTTAATATAATAAATCATTAGATACAGTTTTTTATAGTATTATTATTTTAATATTATAAAATTGTTATTTTCTTTACTTTTTAAGTTTGATAAGTTTTGTGTCAACCAGTACTTTTATCGAAAATATCGGTTCGTTATCGGTACATGAAGGTAAAAACCAGCCCCAGCCTGGTACATAAAACGCCAAAAGTCGGTACCGGATTGAGTTTGATAGTCTTTTAGTTCGAGAAGTTTGGTACTGCTACCCAGTACCATTTGCTCATCCCTGATCACAAGTACCGTACGAACAACAACGGTATCGTACAACTTTTTTTTTAGTTTCAGGGGTAGGGATGAGCTCGGTGCCAACTGATACCCCGGTTACGGTATCGGTATATGAAGGTAAAAACCGGTAGCAAACCCGTACCAGGAACGCCAAACGTCAGTACCAAGCTGGTACTTAGGATCTTTCGGTTCAGGAAATTCGGTACCGGTACCCATTACTATTTGCTCATCTCTGACTATGGGTTTCTACCGAACAACATCATTACCATACAATTTTTTAGTTGATTTTCTTTCGGTTATTTTTTAGTGTTTTTTTCTACATTTTCTTTTTATTCTTGTCAGCGATTCCGTGTGCAACGCGATCGTAGTGATTTCAAACACAGATAAACACAGACTAAATAACAAAAGAAGTTCGCCGCAACGCGACGACAGTTTTTATAACTAGTTAGTTTAAAATTCAAAATAAGTACACCCGTCGACTATTTATGATTTCTTCTAAAGTTCTAGAATTACAATAATTCAAAGTTCAAAATAATAACAAAATGTCGAAGACTTATTAATCAGTATTTAAGAAATGGAATATTCAAAGTCTGAGCTTGGACTACCATTTTCCAACTCCCACCTAATCCACTTACAACTAAACATCAAGTCGCGTTTCATTTTTTTTATTTTTTTGTTAAAAGAGTAAAAACGACTTGGAATATTTGTCTTTAAAAGTATAAGTTAGTATAGCTTCTAAGCTTTTGATGACGGGGTAGCTCAAACCTTAATAAACTAATTAGAGACACAACAGCTTAAAAGGTTAAAAGGTTAAAAGGTTCGGAAACGTTCCAACGGTCATGAACAGTAAAAAGGACAAGCACAGTGTCCGGTCACATCAACACTTAACGTGTGAAACCTCCTGCCCAGCTGCAACCAGACCATGTGGGAGAGCACACCCTTTTGTCCGCAGGTCCAAACCCTTTAACCCCCAAAATGGGCAAACCCCTCACTGCAAGCACAGATTCACTAGTCACGGGTTTCTCCTTTGAGAAACACCTTTCCCTATAAAATGCAGGCCATTTCACCATACAAAACACCCCAGGATCAGCAGATATCACCCTAACTCTCTGATTCTCCTTCTCCCTCTTGAGAACTAGTTTCATGCTTGCTTCTCTTCTTCACACTAAATAATTCATCTTCTCCAACGATCGCTTTCTGGGTTGATTTCTAATCAGCTCAAGATCTAAGGAAGATAAAAACAATACTAGTGAATCTCTCTCCACGTCTTGCAAACGTGGGGGGACCCCACGACCTGCGTTAGGCTAATCCAACCCCTGAACCCTTTTACCCAGAGATATCGCTACAGGCCTTGGTCTTGTATTTGTTGTATCAACAAGTTGGCGCCCACCGTGGGGCTACGCCGCTTACTTTATCTTAAAAGACCTGTTGTGTAGCTCCATTTTCTCTTTACATCATGTCTGAAAGCGAGTCTCTCGGCCAAGTAAATCAGGTTCCTAACAACACCGATTTAACACCAAGTTCCGGTCGGATCTCACCGGTCAAATCTACATTTCTTTCTACTCCCGGAAGTACTCCACCGGGATATGTTCCCGGAGTTCACTTCTTTTCAAACACCAACCCCATCTCGGTCAGGGGTTGCACCTACTCAAATCGATGCAATGCATACACCGGAATGTATAAATCTAACACTTGAGGGAGTAGCTAGAAATTTCTTACATGAGAGATTTCTTCTCAACTAGCATGTGAGCTTAGAAAGGGAAAAAGGGTGAGAACAATACTAAATTATGACGAGTCTAAACCCTCATTATCACCTGGCCCTCCATCTCTTCCTTTTAGCAGCTCACGTTCAGCCACATCTTACCTTGAAGTTGGTCCTAGTGTGATAGACCAACCACTCAAGCCTTTAAGCTTTTGGGAGGCCAAGTCCAACCGCTTTTCCCTTATTTACCTACCAACCCGTTACAACCGGTGCACCTATGGGGCATAAAACCACTCTTGATCAATTATGGTAAGTCACCAACTTCAAGTGTTCTCCCTCCCATTGCCACTTCGTGAAAACAAGCCATGGCCACCCTGCCTTCGGCTCGTGGTATGGTCATGAACACATCCATGGGAATGCCTTATACAGTAAGCCTTAAAGGCTTTAACCTTTTGACACAGATGATGACATCTTTCATGAGTACCATCAGAAAGCCTTTAAGGCTTTAACCTTATACCCTAGCTGATGACACGGATGATGGAAAAAATTTCCTTTGCAGCACGTGAAAAGTGGATGATGACACAGAAAGCCTTCAAGGCTTTGACCTTAATTTCATCAACCAAGTGCCAACCACTCACCAAGGTACCTCAAGCGGTTACCCAGCTTTAAGGGTAGTAGAAGACCTCTCAAAACCCTACAAGCCTAACAAACTTGTCTTGCTTCTCCCAATAAATCGTTGATTACAAGTTTCAAACCCAGATAAAGATGCCATCACGGTACTAAAGACTACCTCCAAATCTTCGCCGGGATTGCAAGAATTGAAAAATGACCCAACTCCAAATGTTGTCTCATGTTCATGCAAACCCTTGAAGGGTTTTCACGCATATGGTTCAATGACCTTCCTGGACGAAGCGTTCAGACCTTTGATGATCTTAGCAAAAGTTCCCTATAACAACAGAGGCATGTCAATGACGCCACGATAATCTTCCAGACCAAACAACGTGATGATGAACGTCTCAGAGACTTCATCGAAAGTTACAAGACGAAAGATTTAACTTACGCCAATGAAAAGATTAGGGTTGCAAAGTTCATGAATGCTAAATTCCAAATATTTCACAAGATACTTCAATAAATGTCTGCCCAAAACCCTTGAAGAAACATTTGAAAGGGCTGAAGCCCACATTCGAGGAGAATAAGCTGTAGACATCAAAGAACAAAATAAAAGACTCTTAACTGGAGCTTCTAGTATGGCTCTTATGACAAACGGTTCAAAGGTTCAGATTCCAGAAGGCCTGAAGGCCGGAACCCTCCAAGCCAAGAAAAAACCATAAAACTTTACAGCCTTAACCAAGGCTACATAAGAGATCTTGGCAACCGAAGGGGTAAAACACAGCTTCTGCCCTCCTCAACCTTTGCCAAAAAACAAAAGATTGGAATAATCAAGCCAGTATTGTGAGTTTCACGAATAGAAAGGTCACCATACCAATAATTTCTTCCAACCCAAAACGAGGATCGAAAAAGCCGTCAACTCCGAACTTGCTCACTTGGTTAAAGGGGTCAAGGACAAAATGGTTGAAGAATAAAAGTAGGAAGTGAACATGGTCGACCTTGAAAACAAAGCTTTAACCCTCTCAGCTGATGAAAAGCTTGAAACGCTTTAACCCTCTCAGCGACAATGAGCGTTCAAAGCTTCAACAGTCTGAATCCTCCAAAATCATGCTTGAGAAATGCTTTAACCCTCTCAGCTGATGAAAAGCTTGAAACGCTTTGACCCTCTCAACGACGATGAGCGTTCAAAGCTTCAACAGCTGAATCCTCCATCGAAGGTATCGCAGACATACCTACCAAGCCTTTAGGCCAAATAACCCCTAATGTTTGTTCAGCGAAAGAACAAAGGGACGAACCGAACAACTCACTTTTGCGGTGATCAATATCCCTTCCAACTATGATATCATCGTAGGAAGGCCAGGGCAAGGTGTGTTCGGAATGGCAGTTGTAGTTGGTCAAGACACTGTGAAGTTTCCCACTGAAAAAGGGATAGCAACCCTTCAATCTACCCAAGAAGCTTTTGTGGTTGAAGGGGAAAGCTCAAGAAAGGACGAAGACGATGGACAAGGGTTGAACATAAACCCAAAATATCCTCAACAGGGGATAAGGGTAAACACTAACCTTTACAATGAAATCCTCTCATATCTTGAAAAGCTGCTCTTGCACTATGTATTTGCTTGATGCCCCGAAGATATGATCGGCATCCCTCATAGCATTGTTGAAACATGAGTTATGGATCCCACCTGATGTTAAGCCCATTATACAAAAGAAACGGAGTCAAGCCCCTAAAAGAAGCCTTGCAGAATGCCAAAAGATGGAAAAGCTTGTTCTAGCCGGAACCCTTCGAGAGGTCAAGTATCAATCATGGGTGGCCAATCCGGTAATGGTTTAATAAAACCCGACAAGTCTTGGAGAATGTATATCGATTTTAAAGACTTGAACAAAGCACGCCCAAAGGATTGCTACCTGCTGCCCTGGATAGACCTCAAGGTTAACTTACTCACGGGCTTCTCGTGTTTTCTTGACACCTAAAAGGGTTACCATCAGATCCTAATGAAAGAAGAAGACGAATAAAAACCGCATTACACACTGATAAAGGCATATTTTGCTACCAAAAAATGCCTTTTGTTTTAAGAAACACAGGTGCCACTTATCAACGCCTGGTTGACAAAGCGTTTACCGAACAAACTGGCAAGAACATAGAAGCTTATGTTGAAGATTTGATGATCAAGAGCAAAACGGAATACCAAATGCTCAATGACATACAAGAAACCTTCCAAACCTCGAGAAAGATAAACATGAAAGCTTAATCCAGTCAAGTGCTCGTTTTTAGGGCACATCATGGGGAAACAAAGCATAAAAGCCAACCCTCAAAGGATGTGCTAACAAGAAAGACTTTCAATGGAAAACTTACAGCTTTGAAGCGTTTTACCTCAAAAGGAAGCCTTCAACCAAATGAAGCAACACTTGGCTTCACTCCCAGCCATTTCGGCTCCAGAAACAGGAGGAACGACCTCTATCTACCTTTCGATTGCTGAAAATACCATAAGTACGGCTCTAATCATTGAACAAAACAAAGTTCAGATACCCGTTTACTTTTTCAAAACTTTAAAATTAGCAGAAATCAAATATTCTTCTTAAAAAAAAAACTTGCTCTAGCCCTAGTCCAAACGGCTAGAAGGCTTCGAAGGTACTTTCAGTCACACCCGATACAAGTGATCATTGACTAACCAATTAAGAATGTGCTTGAAAAACAAGAAAATTCCGGACGATTAGCTAAATGAGTTGTGAAACTAGGTGAACACAAAATCACCTATGTCCTGAGAAAAGTTGTCAAAGCTCAAATCTTGGTTGACTTCATCTTGTAAGTCCCTAAAGAAGCCATAACAAAAGTTAATACAACTGCAGCTGAACCCTCCAACCCTGATACCTGGAAGCTCTTTACCGACAAAGCTTCCAGCATTGAAGGGTCAGGAGCAGGGCTAGTTCTAATTGATCCCAACGAATTGGAATTCACGTATGCCTTTCGTCTTGAATTTCAGACTACAAACAACGAAGCTGAGTATGAAGCATTGATTGATTGGCTCAAGCTTGCAAAAAATATGGGTGTCAAAAGGCTTCAAGTCCCCACAGACTCTCTCAAGCTTAGACAATAACATCTACATAGAAAAAGAACCCGACATGAATAAGTACCAAAATAAATCAAAGGAATCGATTAACACATTTGAAACATGTGCCATCAAATAAATTCCAAGATCTCAAAACAAGAGAGCTGATGCAGTAAGCAAGCCTGCATCTCTTACGTTTGCACATCTCACCAAGAAGATACTAGTTGAGGTATTAAAAATACCATCCATCCAAAAAACACGAGTTTCAAGATGTGATCACCGAAGAAGGGCCAAATTGGATGACTCCCATTGAAAAGTTCCCAAAAAACGGTGAATTACCTAATGACTAGACTAGGGCTGAAAGGGTTTGTATCAAGTGAAGGCAGTATGTGTTACAAAGATATATCCTTTACAAAAAAGGATACCTTGCACCACTACTTCGATGCGTTGGCCCAAAACAAAGCCAATATCTGATCAAAGAGGTTCACGCAGGGATATGTGGAGCTCATTGTGGCCCAAAATCGGTAGTGTCAAAGTTGATGAACCTCGAACACTTTTGGCCTTCCATGCATCGAGATACCTCCGAACAACTGCGAAAATGTGAAACTTGTCAGTTACATGCTCTGGTGCCCAAAAGCCCCAAACATGACCCTGTTTCCATCTCCTTCGATTGGCCATTTCACAAGTGGGGTATAGACATTGTTGGTCCATCCCCACTAGCCAAATGAGGAGTCAAGCTCTTATTGGTAACCGTGAATTACTTCACCAAGTGACCAGAAGTAAAACCATTGGCAAAAATCTCAGGGAAACATGTCATTGATTCCGAAAGCATAATCTATCGTTTTGGGCTCCCAGGGGTACTAGTCATGGATAACGGGAAATAGTTTGCCGAGAAACCTTCTAGCTCCCGGTGCAAGGAGTTCAGAATAACTCAAGTATTCAGCTCGGTAGCTTACCCACAACATTGTTGAAGAGATTAAATCTCGATTAGGAAGATACGACAACTGGCTCGAATAGCTTCCCAATGTGCTATTGGAAATTCAAACAACTGAGAAAACGAGCCACAAAGAAAATACCCTACAGCCTAGTGTTTGGATCAGAGGCTGTAATCCTAGTTGAAATCGGAGCAACAACACAAAGAACAATTAACATCGACCTTAAGCCAAATAAGAAAGAGACGATGTTGAATTTGAAACTCCTCGAAGAGGCTCGTGACCAAGCAGCCATACAAAAAGCAAGGTACAAGCAAAACATGGAATTATATTACAATACACGAGTGAAGCATGAACGCTTCAAGCCTGAGGACCTTGAGCTTCGAAATAATAAGGCCTGCAAGAAAGAAAGCCAAGGAAAGCTCGACCCTAAGTAGGAAGGGCCATACACTATCTTTAAAGCCCACAAAGGGGGATCATACAAGCTGGCAGGTCCGCAAGGCAAAAAGCTTGCCCGCCATTGGAATGGCAAAAACCTTAAAAGGTTCCATGTTTAACCAAACGTATTACAAATAGTTCCCAAAAGTTGTTCTATTCCCCTAGTAATCAAAATACTTTGAAATGAATGAACGGTGAATCAAAATTTGTCTTTCTATCCTATAATCAGGTTGAGAACCTAGCAAGAAACTCCATGGCAAGGGCCATGTAAGGGGATGAGCTCCCAGGCCACATCGCTCAATAGGTTCAAGGGTTGAATGGACCTATATAAGGGGTGAGTTCCTAAATCAATACAACTCCATGAGACTCAGAGAAATCTTAAAAATCATGTCTCATAGACAGGTTTGAACAGCCTACACCAAATGTTCCTTAAGCCCCAACATTGGCTTACGAACCAAAAAGACTCTAAGTGAATGTCATACATAGGATAGAGGTTGTATATTTTTGTTAAAAATATCCTAAGGCTAAGTGACTGCAGCACTGAACCCTTTAAGGTATAAATAACATAAGATGCACCACCCAAAACAAAGACAACATGCAAAATCAATGAAAACGCAAGGGAATAAATAGAACAACATAGCAAGATAAGTTAAAGATAGCAACGGCCATATTGGCCATCAAACATAAAACATTGTCCACAAGCCTTCAAGGCTTTAACCACCAAGGGATCTAGACGATTCCTTTAAAATAAAAAGATGTTCAAACAAACAACCCATAACATTATTCGACATGCTAAGAAAGCTATGAATTAAGGTTTCTTCTTCACTTAGCAACGTCATGGATGGTAGACTTTGATGCATCATCCTTCTTCGAACCTCCATCATCTTGGGTCTTTTTAGCCTTCCTCTTTTTCCTCCCTGCTGCACCCACTGCCTCGGAGGCTTCAAGGTTTGAACCCTTTAAGCCCTCACCACCTTCAGAACACGTTTCCTCGCTATCTCCGGAGCAAGGACGCTTCTTCTAGAGGGACTTCAACACTTCGTTACAAACAGCCTCATTAAGGCCCTTGGGTTTTAGCTCCTACAAGACAGGCAAAGGTTTACCAAAATACTTGGAGACTTCACCCACATAAGGGTAAATAATATGCCCTACCTTCAAAACAGTTTCCTTGAAAACTTCGAAGGCTTTGGGTTGAAAAAGAGAAGACTTTTCCTAAGGCTCCCCAGGCTTACAAAGCTTTGTAACTAGCAAACAAATCTTGGTGTCTCCCATGAGCAAGAAGCGCGGTGTACACATCACCCAAGACCTTTTTGAACTCTGATGAATGGAGAAGATAGTTAACCACTTGCTGGAATTCATGCTCAATGAGCCATTTATTATCACTAGTTGCCTGGGCAAGTGAAGCCTTTAACCCTTCTTTCTCCTCTAATAAGGCCTTTTTTCTGAAGCTCCAAGGCAGCCTTATCGACCCTGACTTGAACCTTGTCAGTCTCCAAGAGCTTTTCCAATTCAGTCTTGTGCGGGAAGAAAATTCCTAAAAATCTTCAAACAGCAATGCTTTCTCCCCCTTAGCGTATCCCTCAGCTTCTTTCAAAGCAACCATTGAAGATTTCATCTCATCCCTCTTCTTCGAAAATACTTCATATTCTTGCATCCTTTCTTCGAAATCGGGATACACCCTCAAGAAGCAAGGTAGCAAGGTTGCAAGCACCCATCATCATTTTCAAAATCATCAGTTCATCGTCCATAGACGAGCAAAAAAACCTCGTACAATAGGAGGAGCAAAATGGGTAAGAACATCCTCACAAATGGATGAATACTTGAAGCTGTTACCAACTATGACCTTCCAATCCGGCACATAAACCTCTTCGGGATTAATATTGGTGGAACCTTCACCACCTTTCCCGAAACCCTTCAAGCTTACAAGCTTCTTACCCGCTGCTTTACTCTCCTTACTAATCACCAAGGACAGGTCCTCGTGTTTTTTCCTCAACCCCAACGTCCAAACGTTTGAAGCCTCTATAACATCACGCAGTTGCACTGGCTCAGAGGCCGATGGATGGTCAGCTACCTTTAACATACATCGGATTAAACAATGAATAAAAGCTTTGGAAGCACCGAACCTAGTAAAGCCTTTGACATTTGGAACGTTCACATAGCCTGAACCCTCGAACCTATGTTCAGTGCCCCTAACAACAACATCTTCGTCTGACGTAGCCTCGGAATCTCCAAACACAACATTAGATGTGTCATCGCTCTTGATAAAGTCTAAGGCAAACATAACTGCAACAAATAAAATATAACATAAGCAGAAAATACAAAATATCACACCTTGATCATCTCTCACGAGCACAGGGTCACGGTCCGGCTTGTCCCACAACTTGCTAACATCCATTAGCACTAAAAGATGTTCGGGAAAGGGACAAAGCCTGGAAGGACACCCCCTAATAAACTTCAACAACCATCCATCTCGTGTTTGAAAGGTTCAAGCTCATTCAAAACAGCATAAGGATGCCTCCAAACAAGCCTGAAAGGAACAATGGACTCAGAACTCCAGAAAAATCGGTACTTCCAAGAACCAAAGGTAGTAACCATAGACGAAATTAAACACACATCAACCTGAGATGTTTCAAAGGTAAAACAATCGCCGTTCTTGGCTAACTGGAAGAAACGACGGAACAACAACAACGATGGGTCATAAAACATCAAAGTGTAAAATCCCAGCAAGACTTTGAGGACGTAACTGACCAAACGACACACGATAATACTCTAAAACATTCAGAACAAAGACTGAAAACGGATGACGCAAGTTGGAATACTCAACAATAAAGAGCAATGGAACCAACGGGACACTAATCGATCGATTTGCCAAAACCCAGAGCCACCGGATTAAACTTTAGATCGATCCCCCATTCTTTACAAAAAGCCTCAACTTCCTCTTGAGTGAGACAAGTTGAATCCTTTAAGCCTTCAAGCCTTAAAACCTTGAAGCCTATCACATCTACTATCATTCTGAAATTCAAATCTCAAAACTCAAACGCCTTAAAGCCTTGAAGCCTTTAAGCAATAAAAAATAATGTGTAAAAGTCAGAAGCATTTGAGCTTACATCCCAAACACCTCTGACTTGGGGGGCTGATGACGGGGGTAGCTCAAACCTTAATAAACTGATTAGAGACACAACAGCTTAAAAGGTTAAAAGGTTAAAAGGTTCGGAAACGTTCCAACGGTCATGAACAGTAAAAAGGACAAGCACAGTGTCCGGTCACATCAACACTTAACGTGTGAAACCTCCTGCCCAGCTGCAACCAGACCATGTGGGAGAGCACACCCTTTTGTCCGCAGGTCCAAACCCTTCAACCCCCAAAATGGGCAAACCCCTCACTGCAAGCACAGATTCACTAGTCACGGGTTTCTCCTTTGAGAAACACCTTCCCCTATAAAATGCAGGCCATTTCACCATACAAAACACCCCAGGATCAGCAGATATCACCCAAACTCTCTGATTCTCCTTCTCCCTCTTGAGAACTAGCTTCATGCTTGCTTCTCTTCTTCACACTAAATAATTCATCTTCTCCCACGATCGCTTTCTGGGTTGATTTCTAATCAGCTCAAGATCTAAGGAAGATAAAAACAATACTAGTGAATCTCTCTCCACGTCTTGCAAACGTGGGGGGACCCCACGACCTGCGTTAGGCTAATCTAACCCCTGAACCCTTTTACCCAGAGATATCGCTACAGGCCTTGGTCTTGTATTTGTTGTATCAACAGCTTTTGTTGTCCTTGATGGGAAAATTACAAAAAATAGTTTAACAGGAATAGGACTAAAATAAATAAAAAATACAATAATAGTTGCTTTTCTACCCTACAAGAATGTTATTAACGTTGCCACTTTTAGGGTGAGCGTGACTCTGTTTGATTATGTTACGCTAAAATCAGACCTGTAACTGATATTTTGCATTTTAGATTTTCATAAATGATTGGTTTTGGTTATCGACTGTTCGCTTCATTTGGTAATTGGAAATGATGGTTTGGTTATAGTTCCTTTAACTACCGGTTTCATTCACATGAATCTTGCGACCTTCACGCAAGACTTCTACGACAGAAACCCATGAATCTTGCAACCAGGTTGGTTTATTCTATGTTATTGACATTATTTAATCGGAAATCCTCGACCAATTACCCCTTTATAGATAAATAGAACTAGATATGTTGGAGTCGCGCGTTGCGGCGAAGCATAGTGAACACCAATGTAAGAAAGAGATCTAAACTTTTAGATTGCCAATAGAAGCCATTTACAAAATGAAACCAGTTACAAAATGCAGCGTATCGCATACGTTTTGGCTTTGGTTTTATAGTTCCTTTGAAGGTAATAGTTAGTTACAAAATTATACAAAATATCTAAAGAGATGCTTTTTTCGGAGTGCTAACTTTTTCTTCTTACCCTTGAGCATCTAGTTAGTTGCAAAATGATGTATACAAAATAGTTAGTTGCAAAAAGAGGTGCCTTCTTTCTAGTCTTGATGTTTTTTCTTGTTCCTAAGCATCTGGGTAGCGGATTCTTTTGGTGTCGCTGATATCGGGACCTGTGAGAAAAGTTTCATAGGTAGATATTAATGTTGTAGTACTGTTGTAGTATATGTAGTTAGGAATAGACCTGGTTCTGTGAAGGATAGTTGTCGTTTGGTTGTGGAGGTTGTTGATTGATTCGGTCGTTGCTCCTTTTGCCCAATAGGTGTTGTCTGTGTTGGTGATGGTGGGGTACCATGTGTGTCTACCAGTGGTTGTGCAATGGATGCCCTGTTAACTGCTAGAATGCTTGAGCCCGGTATTGGGGACTTGATGTACCGTACCTGCATGGAAATTAGTCTGCCAGCGGCCTCTAATAGGGGCTTTGGTACTTGGTAGCGATCTGTGTAACCTTCTTGTATGACGATGTCTCTGCATGGTTGTCCTATAATGCTTGTCAGTGCTTCGTCGAAAAGTGTTGCTGTTGTTGAGGTCTGTGTCATCGGCAATTGTTGTAGATGCACAGTACCTGCATAATTTATGGTATTATTTTGTTGTTTTTTGGCGAAATGTTTTAGATGTTAATTACATACATAAACTTAGGTTCTGGCAGATTTTCATGTGATCCGCACGACCAGCCTTCATTGGTTTTGTACATTTTCCTTCGGCATTCTGTGCATGTTGTGTAGTACCAAGGCTTGCCCTTTATAAACGATACAATTGATGCCTCACAGGTGAACGTTTTGCCCTGTTTGAAAATAATTATATGAAAATGAATTGTAATTGATAAGCTTTTTAGTTTCATAGTGGGATTGGAATATTGCCTGGTTTTGTACATTGTTTTGTTGCAGTAGCTCGGTAATGGTTTTCTTGTTTCTTTCGTCTGTTGACATGAGTTCCAATTGTGATGTCTGACCTTCCCCTGCTTGGAGTGTGAGGGGTGGTAGTTCCTTGAACCTGGATACGATTTTATTTTTTTGGTTACACGACAAAAATGTCTACAGTATTTTCATTGCGGTAATAAAAGTTGTAAAACCTGTTTCTGATAGCTGTGGCAGCCTCTATATCAGGGTTAAAGTAGATATGGGTTGGAATTGTTGATGCTAGTTGCACTCGATCTATATTGTATGTGCTAGTAATTAGATAATGAATATATTCTTTTGGCGATACAGGATTTGAGTTTATGTGTGTTACCATTGAACGTGCTTACGCAAACGGATGTCAAGGCAACGATTATTGGTTGCTCTGCAGCCAACATTGCCTGTTTATCAAACTTTGGTAAGACCTCTTCCCATAAAGTAGCGTTTATGTGTTCGCCGCTGTCACATTTGTGTAACTGTTAGTTCGCCTCATGTTAGACTGTGAAAAATATTTACATGAATAGTTATATGTATGGGTAACCTGATATCCGTGAGACGAAGACGTAGATATTCTCTTCCCTTTTTGGTTGTTCCGGGTGTTGTGTACTCTAGCTTTGCCAAGTAGTCTATGATTGGGCAAATGGTTTAGATTTGTTAGTAGATGTTATGGAAGTTTTGAAAATGCGAGTATTGTTACCTGTAAGGAGTTCTTGATCGTCACCAGTACGAAGTGAAAGGTCGCTATAGGGACAAAAGTTGAAATAGTACATTGGAAATGCATCTGGTGTAGGAATTAAGGTTAGTGATGCTTTTGTTCCCATGCGAATGCTTGCGATGTGTGAATTCACTCTTGGTGGTGTTGGCTGGTCATCGCATATGTATTTTTCCAGAAGGTAGCATGAGAAAAGGGTGATTTTCCTTTCGAAAAGTTCTTTGTCTAGCCAGTGCACGCTAGCTTGTATTCCATCACCCTGGATTAACAGAGCGAAAAAGGATCAGTTAGCACAAATTTAGCATCTGTTTGTGCAATAATACATGTGAAGACAATCATAATTGAAGTTCAAAAATATTTACTGAATTTTTTAATTTGACATATAGCATATGAATTACAAACTTACATGTTTGTCTATGAAAAAGTAGTACATGTCGCTGTTACGTAGGCGAGGCTGCCACTTTCTTATGACACGAATTTTAATTGGTATTGCAGGTCCTGCTGGGACAATGGATGATATCCTACCCTCTTGCATGTTGTCTTTCCTGTTCAATGGCACACAATTAGCGTATAGTAAAGTATGAGAAGTTTATAATGGCAGATAATATCGTAAAAAATCCTATCATTATTTATTCTATGATCTGAAACAGTAAAGGAATGTATGTATTGTTATTTGTTGTGTGGTGTTGGTTTGTGTTTGCTCATGGATTGTGAGGTTAACCTCATGAGCTTCAATATCTGCTAGTAACTCAGAGTACACGATGTTTTTGGTGTTATCACTTTCAAATTCTTCGTGAGGCGTTATGAGCACTTTTAGGCCGCTTGGTGATGTTGCTCTAGAAAGGGCAACATAAAGCTGCCCATGACTAAAGATAGGTTCAGGCAAGTAAACAGCAATTTTATTTAACGACTGGCCTTGACTTTTGTTAATTGTCATTGCGTAACATGTTTTGATTGGAAATTGACGTCTAGTAAATACAAAAGGTAAGTCATTAGTTTTATGCACAAAGTTTATTCTAGGTATATAAACGCGATGGCCAATAGCTGTGCCAGTTATTATACGTGCTTCAATGATTCTAGGCAGCAATTGTGACACTAATAGCCTAGTACCATTACACAAACCTGATTTTTGATCAATGTTTCGCATTAAAATTACAGGAGTATTTATTTTAAGCTTTAGACAATGTGAGGGTATGCCTTGGAAGTTCAACAAATTCAGGTATTCAGGTGGGTACATAAGATCGGTATCACCTTGGCTGTGGGAATGAGGCGTTATAGAGTCTACACTCAAGTATGTTGAACATTCGCCAGGGGAAGATGCAAGCACTAACTCATTGATTTCATCAGCGGTTTCATTCTTTGGACATACTATGGCTCTCTCGGAAAGGTTAGAGGCTGTTGGATTGTGGAGGATGTCGTCATCATAAATGAATTTTATCAACTGATGCAAGCCATTTTCCCCTGGTTGTATTAGAAACTGTGTTGGTATGTCAATGATTTTCGTGTCTGGTGATTGTTTGTACGGTACGCCAGTTAGACCATCTCCGATGTCAAGTAACCACTTTGAGAATGCTAGAGCAGCTTCCTTATCAGCAGGTGAGGTCGTTGATCTGGTCACACGCATGTTTTCATATAGCTTAACAATTTTGAAGTCGTTCCATAAGTGTGACCTAGGTAAAGTGGATGCAATGATTTCATTCTTTGAAGCTTTGGGTTTGACCGGCAATGTTTGTCAAAAGTCTCCTCCTAACAGCACAGATTTTCCGCCAAATGGTTTGTCTTTGTTACCAACTATGTCTTTAAGGCTCTTATCCAATGATTCAAAGCATCTTCGATCACTCATTGGTGCCTCATCCCATACAATAAGCGACGTTTCCATTAATAATTGGGAGAGCTGTGTGTTTTTTTTAATGTAGCACAATGAATCATTTGTTAATTCTAACGGGATCTTGAATCGAGAGTGAGCTGTTCTTCCTGAAGGCAAAAGCAAGGCAGCGATCCCTGATGCTGCGACAGCAAGAACTACTTTCCCAACGGACCTGAGTTTGTCTATGATTGCAGTCCATAGGAAAGTTTTTCCTGTTCCTCCATGGCCGTATATAAACAAAAGTATTTGCGTATTTTGCATAACTGAGTTTACAACCATGTTGTATACTGCTAGCTGAACAGAGTTTAAGGCCTCTTCCATAGTTCTACTTTTAGTCACCAAGGCGTCTGTGTCATAGCACTTTTCTTCCAAAAGTAATCTGTTTCTTAGTGCTGACACCATTGAATCAGGAGGCATCGGTAAGCCAAACTTGGCCAATGAGTGTGAACCTTCATTAGAATTCAACAATAATTCCAATTCGAACAATACATGTTGTTGCAGGTTTAAGCCACTAATGTGAGTATTTGACGTACCAGTAACATCATTCAAATTCCTAATAATATCATCACTCATTCGTGGCCAGTATTTCTGCCAAAAACCTAATGGATTAGATAGGTCACAGAATAAAAGCATATGGGCAAACAAAGCCCTTAATTCTGCAGTCGTGGCCCAAGACGATGCCTCTACGAAAGCTGCAACCCATTCTCTATCATCGCCTATCAAACCAAGTTTCTCGCATGCAGCTCGGTAGGTAGGGTATACAATGTTGGAAACTGTTCTGATGTCCTCGAAAGAACAACAACCTTTTTGGTGGTTAAGTAGCATTCTTAGGTAGAATGACTCACCACATGCTGGATGTATGTATGCCAACCTTCCAATTGGTGGAGTTCTGGTAGATAATCTTTTAAGCCATGCTTTCTTGGAGGGATCCCATCGGTACCTAGACAGATAGTCCACGTAACATAAATCCCTGTCATTCGGTTGTTGTTCATTGCTTCTTAACCATTCTGTTAATGTTGTTTTCTGAGTTGCTGGGTTACCAAGAATGTCGTGTAGCTGTTGGTTATCTTTAAAGATGATATTCTGCATGTGCTCTAAGTGAACGGCTAATAGCTGAACAGCTGGGTTTCTATGGTGAATTGGAAAATTGAGGATCCTCCAAGCTGCTTCATGTGGACAAACGAATCTACCATCTACAAACTTTGAGATTTCGTCTACACCTTCGTGAGAATTTGATGTTGATTGTGTTGTACAGTCAGGGGTCCTTGTGACAGCGTAACAAATGCGATCTACACCTTTGGATATGTACTTGAACAAATACTTAATGAGCATACTCCAACCGCAATATTCGACATTTATATGTGCCTCGAAATGCAAACAAAGAGTCCGATTATATGGGACTACGTAACCGTTGTCAAGTGGCACACCATTTTTTTCCAATTGAGGACCATTTGGTCGTCTTTTATAGTGAATATACCCTTCTTTGTCAAATCGAGTGACTTGTTCATAGGCCTTTGGAAAGGATTTTGAACATTTCTTATTAACCATGCATGGTGCGTTCATTTTTGGTAAGCCACAGGGACCATGCATCATAGAATCAGTCACTATTCGATATAAAGTCGGATCTGCCCCTGGATCTGGAATTTCAGCAGAAATGAAATTATCCACATGTTGCGCATCTTTTATTCTGCATTCTGGTACAACCCAGAGCAACATATGACAATGTGGAAGGCCTCTTTTCTGAAATTCAATTGTATAAAGATCTGAAAAGCAAAAAAGTGGACATAAGGAAAGGAAATTCCAAAAAAATATATGTAGATAAATCTTTTTTTTTTCATACCTGCTGCAACACCACCAAAAGTCTTTTGTGTTTTTAAGAACTTTAGTAGTGATTCAACCTTCAGTTGGAAAATTCTTGCAATAATGTCAGGTCTTTCTTGGGCGCCTGTGCAATCAGCGTGATTCAAGTAGCGTCTGATTTCTGGCCACTTAACGTTGCAGGTAAATGTTATGAAGTATTGTGGATTACCGTGGACTCTACAAATAGCGAGCGCATCCTGATAATGCTTGTACATATACCTTGGCCCACCTGTGAATGAGGATGGTAGAATGGTTCTTTTACCAACATCACGACCCTCAGTCTCACCCTTGGAGAAAGCATCATGGATACCGCGAAGAAACTCAGAACGAAAACGATTTTGGTTAGCACGATAGTAGTCAAGCCTACATTGCTCTATGCACACATATGCGTCAACTAAATATTGTTGCAAAAGACGACCAGCTTTCAACAACAAAGTGTATACACCTATGCGATCATGTATCTGATAAGCGTAGAACATGTTCATCGTCAAATTTTGATCCTCTGATAGTGTGCGACCAGATAAACGTAAATCAGGGGACCAACCTTGCTCTGCAAAGGGGAAGAGCAACGGGTACTGAAGCGGCATATACGAAGAATGCAACTTGCTAACGCGTCTTGGATTACCATCTTTGCTATGGATAACGATGTCATAGTCAGTTGCTAACGGATCGTTATCACAGATAATAGCACCAAGAGTTCTAGTAGATGGCATTTCATAGTTTTTTCGGGTATGACTATTGTACAGTTTTATCGCAAAATTTGGGACCTCCTGAAGAGAACATATATCTCTTGCGCTCCTGAAAAGCTTAACATACCCGTTCACATCTGAAAGAACTCGAGCAAGAGTAGAAACAATGTCTGCTGATAAAGGACTCCGAGTGTCACCTTCAAAAAACCGAAGCCTATTCTCGACCTCGTTTTCTGTATCACAAATATACATCTGAAGGAACCGTGGTTTGTTGTCCACTGGAGGACATAAGGAGCCCAACCAATGTGATACCTGACCAGCAACCTTAAAAACATAGGGCCCGGGAGTATGATTAATTTCATGATCTACATGTGCACCGAAGGAAGTCATTGAGAACATGGAATTGTAAGCGCGTATATTTTCCATAAAATGCGCCATAGAATACAATTCCTTTATATAGACTGGTGGTTCCCTTGGAAAGTCAATTCGCACAGTGCCTTCTCTACAGCACATATTGTACCTTGGTCTATTTTTTTGAGGTGATGATTTCAGTCTTTCTTCGTGCCAAAAAAGAGCCCCACAATATTCACAAACATTAGTACAATCCCCCAAATCAATATACGCTGGACCAGGCGCAGGCACACTACCTGATGTTGAAGCCGTTTGTCCACTCACCTGAGTATTAGGTTGTGCGGACAATGGACTTTGAAGGACACGCTGGAACGATGAAGCCCTAATAATTGTAGAGCGCCTTACTGACTGAGCAGCTGTTTGAGAACCGAGGATAAAACCAGAAGACGATGATGACTCCCCGCTTTCACCATCAACTACAGTTGCCTTTCGCTTCCTCTTCCTACTGGTGGATGGAGTTGACATATCTAACAAAGGCACTGGAACGAAAAGTGTAACAAAAACGCCACGCAAACCTAAAACGCTAACCAAACAAAACCTCACACTGTCTAGACTGAGCTACAACATTTAACATCAGGTTATGAAAACTCTACAACTGAAATAAAAGCATCAGGGGCAAAAACAAAACTAAATAAACACACAACCGAACATACAATAATTTGAAGTGAAGGAACATACCTTAGTCAACTATGCGAATGCACATGGAAATGCCAGTGAACCTGAGAAAAAAAACAACTAAAATAAAAGCGTCAGGGGCAAAAATGAAAGTAAAGAAATACACAACCGAACATACAATATTTTAAATGAAGGACCATACCTTCAACGAATATTTTCTTCAGAACTAACACTTGCTGCTGGTTGCATGTAACTGTCAACCTGCCATACCCAAAGAAAAAATTTACTATATCTTAATAAGTGCCTGAGCTTTTTGGAGGCTGTGTGCACACATAGTTGTATATAAGCCTAAAAATTAAAAAAAAAAGTGTCATCTATCTATCTAGAAGATGTAGTATCACTCTCGCATTTCATTCACTGACTCAAATTCTTAACCAAACCTTTCTCCATGACATTGTAAAAATATGAGGAACCTACGGTCTATAATCTACAAAAATCCTATAAGCAATAAGCGCGTCTAGTACAACCGATGATCATATATATGATTATTCGCTCCGGAGAAACTAATGATATTCAGTGGGCGTCCATTTGTTTAGCCTAGGGAAAAAAAGTGCCGTTATGCCATCCGGATGCTTGTTTGCCAGCACCGTTTCAGTATCCACGATGAACAATTGTCGGCCAAGAATTTACAGTTATATTTTATTTTATTTTTTTTTAAATAAAATTAGCATTGAGCCTAATAATTCAAATGTCAAGTGGGATAAATTTTAAAGTGGTATCGTTATTTTAGGGTAAAATCGGTAAATACCGGTACCGGACCGGCATCGAACGGGTAGCGAAAATGTTAAAAGTCGATACCGAGATAAAACTAAAATATTTCAAGGACATCTAACCACTATCAAAGCTATTATTCATCAAGCTAAACAAAACATGAAACAAATAACTAACCAACTGGTTCTTACTTACATATAAAACCTATTCAGATTCCTAGTTCATCATCTTTTCTACTCAAAGCAACCTCTTCTTTCACTACATAAATATGAAAATGTCAAAACACGTATAATAGCATAATAGTAATGACACAATTGAAATCCACAGTTTGTGACTAAATAAAGAACTTGTCAACAAACAAATTTAACATTTTAGTCAACAATCTATACATTTTTTATTTGAAATGCGGGTAGATGGTAGCATGATCCATAGCATAAAACACCAAGTTTCCTACTTAATGAAGACGAAACGTTATTATAGTGCCACGATGGTCGATCAGTTGTATTCTCTTGTTTTGAAGACCATCAAGGGTATATCTGACCCATTAGTGTCTATATGCTTTACACAAACCATTATAACAACATACACATGAATCTAGAGTGCATCTTCCAACTCATAGGTCATAAGCCACATTTCATATAAAGGAAAAATGGTAAAGGATATAAAGCACACATGGAAACTAAGATGAGTAGCATCGCGATAACGATTGGGGTAAAAAATACAAAAAAAAAAATCATTTCTATTCTTGATACTTTAATAGAAACATGTATGCTATAAAAGCGACAATTTTGAAAGCTTACCCTATTTGATTTCAACGTAATATGATCACATAGTAGTGGTCGGTCAGAATGCAACTACTGCATACCAAGTATCGCGGTACAACTATTAAGTATACCAAGTAAAGAAACCATTTATAATGCAATGACTCTATAGGGCATAGCATATTGTGCGTCATCTAATGTGTGTCATGTAAAGTGCGTCATGTAAACGTTTACCACGAACCGACCGAGAGTTCGCTCAAATTTTCCAAAGTACAACAATACCATTCCATAACAGTCATTTAATTCTAAAACCTCTTTTATCTAACATCAACAGCAATTTAGAGCAAAATCCATGTTACAGTAACCTTCAATCTCAACATAAACCAAAATTCTTCAAATTCTTGTCAAAATTAATCAAAAAATTACACCTCATCTGGGGATTTTTTTTTGATTAAAAAATACCACTCCTGTAAAAACAATCACTCAAATTTAACATTGTTCTTCCAAATTTTTTTAAAACCCCAAAATTCGCTAATTACTTTTTTTTTGGAACGGGTAAGTATTTTCCACGTGTAAACCCACCCTTTCGGAGCTATGTCCAAAGGCCGACTACTCGACCACCGCTCGCCCCCGTTGGACTCGAACCCGGGTTGAATCCCGAGCCGAGCCTTCACCCGGATGTCACAACCACTGCGATGCAGATGGAAGGACGCAGTCGCTAATTACTATAATCGCATGTAATTCATAATAAAAAATCGGATACTACATGCTACTGCTAATTACTATAATCCCCAAATATTTTGGGGATAAAATCAAAACCAAAAGCAAATCAATTTGAAACATTTCCTTCAAAATGCCTTTAAACCCATACTTAAAATCCTAAAACTAAAATAAGAAAAACCATATTGGAATTCATAAACTCTCAATTTAAGAACCAGCGTGAACCCTAAAACCAAAAGCATGCCCTAAATAAAACCCACTAAGAAGCAATATTTTTAAAACCACTTGAAATTTTGATGCCCAAAAGTGTTAATAACTGGAAATTAAGCAACCATACCTGTAAGGAAAGAAGCTGTAAAGAGCCAAGTGAAGAAGAAAAGGACTTTCAAGTTTGTTGTGAAACCAAAGGAAGCCGTAGGGAGCCAAGTGAAGAAGAAAAAGACTTTCAATTGTGTTGTCAAACCAAATACATGCAGTGAATAATCACATAAGCGGACGCGTGTACACTTGCGAACACGTGGCACTACATACCAAGCGAGAGGGGAAAAAAGCAAAAATGGAGGAAAAAGTAAGGTATTAGGAATCGAACCTGTGATGTTCGCTAAACCAACATCCACAATTACCACCACACCAGCATTAAATAAGATGTTTAAGTTGAAATAAAATGCTATTTATAATGAAACTAAAAATGAAAAAAAATACTATTCATGAAGCCTCACTAACCATATTTAGTAATGACACAATTGAAATCCACAGTTTGTGACTAAATAAAGAACTTGTCAACAAACAAATTTAACATTTTAGTCAACAATCTATACATTTTTTATTTGAAATGCGGGTAGATGGTAGCATGATCCATAGCATAAAACACCAAGTTTCCTACTTAATGAAGACGAAACGTTATTATAGTGCCACGATGGTCGATCAGTTGTATTCTCTTGTTTTGAAGACCATCAAGGGTATATCTGACCCATTAGTGTCTATATGCTTTACACAAACCATTATAACAACATACACATGAATCTAGAGTGCATCTTCCAACTCATAGGTCATAAGCCACATTTCATATAAAGGAAAAATGGTAAAGGATATAAAGCACACATGGAAACTAAGATGAGTAGCATCGCGATAACGATTGGGGTAAAAAATACAAAAAAAAATCATTTCTATTCTTGATACTTTAATAGAAACATGTATGCTATAAAAGCGACAATTTTGAAAGCTTACCCTATTTGATTTCAACGTAATATGATCACATAGTAGTGGTCGGTCAGAATGCAACTACTGCATACCAAGTATCGCGGTACAACTATTAAGTATACCAAGTAAAGAAACCATTTATAATGCAATGACTCTATAGGGCATAGCATATTGTGCGTCATCTAATGTGTGTCATGTAAAGTGCGTCATGTAAACGTTTACCACGAACCGACCGAGAGTTCGCTCAAATTTTCCAAAGTACAACAATACCATTCCATAACAGTCATTTAATTCTAAAACCTCTTTTATCTAACATCAACAGCAATTTAGAGCAAAATCCATGTTACAGTAACCTTCAATCTCAACATAAACCAAAATTCTTCAAATTCTTGTCAAAATTAATCAAAAAATTACACCTCATCTGGGGATTTTTTTTTGATTAAAAAATACCACTCCTGTAAAAACAATCACTCAAATTTAACATTGTTCTTCCAAATTTTTTTAAAACCCCAAAATTCGCTAATTACTTTTTTTTTGGAACGGGTAAGTATTTTCCACGTGTAAACCCACCCTTTCGGAGCTATGTCCAAAGGCCGACTACTCGACCACCGCTCGCCCCCGTTGGACTCGAACCCGGGTTGAATCCCGAGCCGAGCCTTCACCCGGATGTCACAACCACTGCGATGCAGATGGAAGGACGCAGTCGCTAATTACTATAATCGCATGTAATTCATAAAAAAAAATCGGATACTACATGCTACTGCTAATTACTATAATCCCCAAATATTTTGGGGATAAAATCAAAACCAAAAGCAAATCAATTTGAAACATTTCCTTCAAAATGCCTTTAAACCCATACTTAAAATCCTAAAACTAAAATAAGAAAAACCATATTGGAATTCATAAACTCTCAATTTAAGAACCAGCGTGAACCCTAAAACCAAAAACATGCCCTAAATAAAACCCACTAAGAAGCAATATTTTTAAAACCACTTGAAATTTTGATGCCCAAAAGTGTTAATAACTGGAAATTAAGCAACCATACCTGTAAGGAAAGAAGCTGTAAAGAGCCAAGTGAAGAAGAAAAGGACTTTCAAGTTTGTTGTGAAACCAAAGGAAGCCGTAGGGAGCCAAGTGAAGAAGAAAAAGACTTTCAATTGTGTTGTCAAACCAAATACATGCAGTGAATAATCACATAAGCGGACGCGTGTACACTTGCGAACACGTGGCACTACATACCAAGCGAGAGGGGAAAAAAGCAAAAATGGAGGAAAAAGTAAGGTATTAGGAATCGAACCTGTGATGTTCGCTAAACCAACATCCACAATTACCACCACACCAGCATTAAATAAGATGTTTAAGTTGAAATAAAATGCTATTTATAATGAAACTAAAAATGAAAAAAAATACTATTCATGAAGCCTCACTAACCATATTTATATAATTGCACTAGTTCGTACCTAATCTTAAAATCACAAATCAAAATTGAATCCGTTCGGTGTTTGAACGTTTACTAATCAAGCGGGTAAAATTTTGTTATTAATTTTATTTGATTTGTCACTCTCCAAAAAGCATGTTTGATTTCTATAATAATTGTTATAAAGTTTATTCTGACTTTAATTTATTTATAGAAAAAAAAATCAAATATAAAGTCCCTTATCATATAAAACGTATGAATAAGCTGAAAAGGTAAAAAAAACGCGGTGACATTTTCGTAATTATTTACTTGTAGTGTAATTGTAAAATGTTCTTGTAGTGTAATTTTGATCTTGTAGGTTAATTTTGTAAAATGTTCTTGTAGAATAATTTTGATCTTATAGAGTATCATAATTACTATACAAATGATCTTGTATGGTAATTTTGATCTTGTAAGATAATTTTGATCTTGTAGGATAATTTTGTAGAGTATCATAATTACTCTACAAGTGTATCAAAATTACTCTGCAAGTTTAAAAATTACCCTACAAGAACATTTTACAAAATACCCTACAAGATCAAAATTACCATACAAGATCATTTGTAGAGTAATTTTGATAAGAGTAAAATGCACGGATAGTCCCTGTGGTTTTGTAAAATAACACCTATAGTCCCCAACTTTTGGAAATTACACCGGTGCTCCCTGTGGTTTGATAATTTGTTATTCGGATAGTCCCTAGAGTGGATGACGGTTAGTTTTCTCCGTTAAATGGATGTGAAATGACAAATTTATCCTTCATCTTCTCCACTCTATAAAAACAAAATAACTCCACCCCAACCCAACCCCCACCACCTACACAATGTTGGCCTACAACACTTCAACCACTTCTTCTTCTTCATTTTTTAACAACAAATCTTTTATAAATTTTTGTTGGATCTGAGAACCCACCTTTCTTTAATCTTCATTTTGTTATTAGCATCTGAACACATGAATTATTGTGGGTTAAGGTTAATCGATTGTGGGTGTTCAGATAGGATCGAGCACCATTAAATCTATCGATCCTGAACCCTCATTGGCTCGCCGGAGTTATTCACCTACGCACTCTAACCACCGCTCGTCCTTCCTTCTGCTCCGCCCGGTAACTTCAGCTCCAATCTTCCTCCTTCGATTCAATCCGTTTTTTTTATTAACTAATATAATATGATGTGTGCAGCAGGCGGAGATTGCACGAATCAGCATACGAGAAGGAAGTAGAAGATGAGGTTCCTCCGGTGGAAGAGATCTTGCATCAACCAGCAGAGGAATACTAGGAGCCTTATCCGGATACTGGAGTGTTCATGCCAGCAAGTGAACAGAACTCGGAGGAACTGGCAGTGAGTTGCGGCACGGAGGAAACGGTGTTGGATGAGAAGGCGTTTTTCCGGCCACAAGAGGATCTGGAAGCGCCTCCACCGGAATCCTTCATAGGCGAGATACCTGCTGTTGATCCCTTTGCTGAATGATTTCTTTTGTAGAAATGCTTCTGTATTTGGAATCTATCTTTAACCTAAAGGAATGACATGAAGAACCTGTGTATTTTTTTTTAGTAGAATTGGGTGAAGTGTTGTAGGCCAGGATTGTGAGCTGATGAGGAGACTACTTGTGGTGTAGGTGGGAGGTGGGTGGTGGTTGGTGGTTAATGGTGGGGGAAACAGAGAGGAAGGTGGGGGTTGGGGTGGGGTTGTTTTGTTTTTATAGAGTGGAGAAGATGAAGGGTAAATTTGTTATTTCACATCCACTTAACGGAGAAAACTAACCGTCATCCACTCTAGGGACTATCCGAGTAACAAACTGTCAAACCACAGGGAGCATCAGTGTAATTTCTAAAAGTTGAGGACTATATGTGTTATTTTACAAAACCACAGGGACTATCCTATGAGCAAACAATAACGAAAATGCCACCACATTTTTTTTTTTTGCTTTTTTCATGCCTTTCGTACATTTTGTACGATAAGGTTGTTTATATGTGAACTTAACTCTTTATTTCTATTACTACCAAATCAAAATCTGAAATACAAAAGTAGGATAAACATCTTCTTTTTCATTAATATAATTGGTGCCATCATCGCCAGCACCGTCAGCCTCTGCTGCAAGTCGCTTTCTGAAGGATGCTTGTGAACTAGGGTTTCCCGACGGCGAATCGAATTCATCAGAAAAAGAATTGCAAGGTGGTTGGGTTTTTCTGGGTTCAGATTCGGTTATGGATCCTTCCGATGAAGCTTCTCTCTATCACAATATACATCAAATAGGTGATGGGTGTAGGGTGTATGTTCAGTTTTTAATAAAATATATTACAAGATATATAATAAATAATAACGAGACTCCCATTATTTGTGGGAAATTCTACTAGTACAATACCGGTTACAAAAGTTGAATAAGAGTAAAGAATACACATTAATTGTACCAATCTTAATTCAAGCCGTATTTTTAGTGGGTCTTTCTCACGCATTTTGTAGCATCCTAGACTCAAGTATTCACCACGTTGAGTCTTAAACCTTGATTTTTGACTGCAACAAAGAACATACTAAAAAGGTGACGATTTTGGTTGAGGATCGTGTTTGACACAGGACCCTTAAAATAGATTCCACGTATCCTCTCAGACGGTCTGTCTCCCAGGGTACAACAACCGGAACAGTATGTGTACTGCCGGAGATGCTCTCACACCCAAGAATACACCGAGTATAATGGTGTTCTAAATTGTGAAAAACATAAAGCTAAGTTGGTGATGAAGAATTAGAGAGTAATACTCTCTAGATTCTATAAAACTTTGTACATCAATAAATTTCTCTAGTATATCTCTTTCATTTTATTTTTCTATAAATTTTTCTTTCATGTATACAACAAAGAGTCATAAGATTTCTTTTTTATACTCAAAACTAGAATTCCATATTTAATTTCTATTGTTTAAAGATAATTATAACAATAAAAACCTACATTATAAGTCAAATAAGAATTATTTTTTTATTCATGACATGTTAATATCATATTAAATAAAATAAAATAATAAGACCTAATAAAAACCTTCATCATGATTTTTGAATAGAAATTAAAAGTCATAAAACCACCAATTTATGACAAAGATGAATTTATACAAGAGTCACCAAAGTTTAGAAATATTGACTTCAACCACTCAACTTCGAGCACCGATATTCCATTCATCTTAGTTTCATTTTGGACATAGTTTGATTCATTATGATGCCCTCATTTTATAAAACTTTTATGCAATCACATTCATTAATGTGATTGTTATTTTTCCTCAATAGGATTTTACTGAGAATGTGTAACATTTGTGCTTGTAATCATTATGAACAGTTCAATTATCAATAAAACAATGTTATTTGATCCCAATGTTTGTTTGGTTGTGTTTTACATTTTTCATGTTTTGACTTTTGTTCAATTTCAAACTCTACATCGCTTTCTGGAGAATTATACGCTAACTGGTGCTTAAACGTACTCAGTTTAATGCGACAAATACTCCGGAACATCAACATATACTCAACCTACCTTAAATAACCTTTACATAACTTAGAAATAAGTTTTGAAGGCCTTGGTATGGCAAAAACAATTTAATTCACTTACAGGGACTAAACTTGACAAACTGCGAAAGTATGCCAATTTGAACTGTAACAAACATTCCGGAACATGTCCATAAGTTAAACATACCATAAATATCTTTTACATAGCTTAGAAATAGGCTTTGAGGGGTTTGGTATGCTAAAATAAACTTTTGGGTCATTCAAGGACTAAAAGTGTTAAAAAGTGCACAAGTTTGCACTTTCGCGCATAACTTACGTTCTGAATACATCCGGACATCCAAAAATTTATGTAAGCATCCTTATATTATGCCTAAGTGTTTGGCATGAGAAAAATCCATTCGTCGCGTAATTTGGATCGTCTTTCGCGCTTATGCGCACTCCGTCGTAATTAACCAAACATCGCGACCGTACGGCCAAACGAACCGACATCCGAGATATTTTTGAGCACATTTTAAGTTCCCTATACTTTAGCTTCATTTTAGAGCTTTGAAATGAGGTTAACGGGGCTTAAACGTGCCAAAAATGCAGCAAATACCAAGTTTTGGTGCTGTAGGGACCAAAACTGCAATTCTGCCAAACTAGGGGCTTACGGACTGTAAGCCATAAGCCATACGGTCCGTAAGGAGTCCCCAGTACAGCAGAACCCACATTTAATGCTGATTGGCTCTTCAAATGGCGAAAGGTCCAATTGCCTTTTCACCCAATCAAAGGCCAAGGGCCATTAATTAGTGACCACAACATTTTGACATGTGTACGCACAAGATCGTGGCACGGTATTCGATAAACGATCCTAACGGTTCCACTTTTCCTATAAATACCCCCCCCCCCCATTTTGCTCAAAACCCACACAATCTGATCTTAAGGCTCTAAGTTGGAACCATTGTTTCATACCTGAGCTATTTTGATCTAGATTAGCATTCGGGGACCCTCCGTAAGTGTTCTTTCGTTCTTTTATTCGCTTTTCGAGTCCGAAAGTCGAACTATGTTTGACTTTCTGCATTGACCAGTTTATGGTCGATGCGAAGTTCATTAGAACTTCATAACGTGAGCGTGATCACGATGGTTATGGTCCGTAGTGACTATACCTACTGATCACCACGTTATCTAGGCTCAGTGACGAGTCGTAGTTTCGGCCAAAATGCGCATTCTTGCGTATTTTGTAACCAAACTACTCGTGAGCATCAAAGCCGTTTGTTTTGATGCCAAACCTGTTTTCTAATCTTAGTTAAGCATGTTCTAACATGCTTAGCTCGTCGCTTTTAGTTTAGTGCATATATAGGGTCGTAAGGTAAGCGATCTAAACCGTCGCTTATACTTTCGAACCCGACCCATTTGTCGATCATTAGGATCCGACCAAACACATTAGGTGACCATAGCTATAACCTTCCGAGGTTATGCCTTGTGGTCACGATGTTAGGCGTTCCAAACGCGTTCTACGCGAACGACGCGTTAAGGTAGCATAAGCTACCTAAACGGGTCGTGAGGGGTCGCAAGCACTTAGGTTAGGTTTCATTTTAGTATGTAGGCTTTGTTAAACCATACTACACGAGTCTCCATACTCGTTTGGTTTACGAACCCGCATACTATCCGATCCTTCCGATTTGGTCCGGTATATTAACATAGCTACCTATTAGGTGCCGTTTGATATCCCGTGATCTTTAGCATTATCTGGTTATTATACAAGGAATTCAAAGCAATCTCAGGTGAGTACATAGAACCCCTCTTTTACTGTTTTCCAACTGTTTTGGGGTGAAACACATGTGCCTATCTGTTACTTTCATGCTTTCCATGTTTTCACATCGTATATCTGCTATGCTCATTAGTACATTATAGTACATGATTTCATTACATTTTATTCTATGTATGCCCATTGTGTGCGTACTTAGTACATTGATTTACATTACATTTCTGTTGCATATGTTTACTCAGCATATGGACACATTGATTTACATTACATTTCTGTTGCATATGTTTACTCAGCATATGGACACATTGATTTACACGAACATTTCTGTTGCATATGTTTACTCAGCATATGGACACATTGATTTACATGAACATTTCTGCTGCATATGTTTACTCAGCATATGGGCACATTGATTTACATGAGCACTTCTGCTTCGTATGTTTACTTAGCATACTTAGTACAATGGTTTACATCACATGCCTTCATTTTGTTATGACATTTGGTTTGTTTAACATGGGACAATACATTCATTAACATTGATCACGCCGTTCGTTAGTAGGTAGTGGTACCATAGGAATTGACAACTCCCGTTTCTGAAATCCTGGGTTTGATAGGATTGGAAGGAATGACCGAATTCGATATACATAACTTAGATAAACCTTTAATTTGTTTAAGGGTTTATCGCCGCAGTCTCAAGGCTTGGATGTATGCATATTTCACAATACCGCATAAATGTTAATATCAATAGTGCATGCATTTTTCCACAGAACATAACGTTGATTTAAACCACGTTTTACTTCAACGACTTGTTTTGTGCATTTTACATATGGTTTAAGTTGATACATTTCGCTTACCATACATGATACATTTTGGGATACACATTACATGATTTACATTGAACATAAACACGTTGACATTGACATACACATTTGGTGGTTTACATTGAACATAAACATTTGACATGGTTTACACAATAACACTTGACATTTGGTTTATACATGAACAATTTACATGGTGGATTGGTTTGGGTAAATGGTTGGAGTAACGTGCCGTATGTAATATGATACAAACATGGTGGATACGCCGCTGGTACTTCCTATATATAAATGCTTGTATAGTATTACATATCGTAGCGTTATCCAAGTCATTTCAGTTTAGACACATTACATTTTACACAAATAACATATTCTTCGCAAGACATTATTTTCACAAACAACTTATCTTATTCAACTCATTTTACTTGGTTACTCGTTTAACCTTGCACTTATCTATACATATCATCTGATGTTATCGTTTTTCAAATGGTTTACAAAGCAAGACAAATTACAAGGTTCATGACAGACTATTATTAAACATTCTTTAAACTCAAGTCATGAATCCCATTTTCACAAAACCTATGTATCTCACAGGCATTTTTATGCTGACGTACCTACTTTCACATGTGTTTTCAGGAGCTGTTCCATAGGATGTTGATCACGATACTAGGGCGGACCTGTGCCTTAGAGACTAAAACTGAAGATAGACTTAGTTAACTATGTTATAAACTCTTTGTTTTCCGGTTTAAGACAATGTACTACCCTTGTTTAATAAATAAAATGTAACTTAAATTTCCATGGTTGTATAACAATTAATTCTGTCCACAACACTCCCCGACGTTTTCCGCCGCGGTTGCATGTTATACGCGGTCGGGGTGTGACAGAATGTCTACTTGGATGATCACCCTCATCCAAGTTTCTAGGTCTGAACTCTTTTTTACATATGTTATTCACGATTGTGAATAATGTGTATCACCCACCCAATGTTTCTTGGGAACATCATCCTGGAAGGGTATCCCTTCGAGGATTTCCTAAACCTTGAATTCTCGTATGCAACTGTCATTCATTGTGTGAATGTTTCATACAACCGTTCATACAATTATTTAAAGCGTGCACCTCGATGATACTCGCCCTCATGGGTTTTCATTGTCGTTCGACCTTTTATTCTGTATCATAACTTCATTTAGGTCCTTAATGAGCAAGCCCTACTTGTCATACTTCCGACCGTTCCACCATCATGTCGGTAGATCATTAGATTCCTGCCATCTTCAGATGCGGGCCTCGTACCATTGAAATGTTCAAAAGATTTGTAACGTCACAATTAGTATAATACAAGGTATTCTATAATACTTGTTAACACAAGCAGTTCACTAACTGTGTCGGTCTTTTACCAGTTCATTTGGGGTAATGTGCGTTCACATATTTTACCGGAATACTAGCTATACCTCACTTGAGGTGGTCTATTATACAATTTTGGCCTAACCATTTTTAGCGGGACCATAAGCCCTTACTGGGAGTATGGCCCATTACACATACGTGGTGGGGTCAAAGTAATGACCAGTTATCAATACCTTGCAATTCTTTTTGCTAATTCTTAGCAAAGCATGCTCGTACATTATGTTTACCTGTAAGTATGGAACTTAACAAGACAAAGCATTAATTACCTAGTTCAAACGGTAATATCATCACCATTTGACCCATATGACCCGTTTGTCCTTTTGGACCATTCTTGGTTTGACCTTTAAGCGTCTCAACCAATCCATATATTGTCTATCACCAAAAAGGGTGATTCAACACATTTTTACCTGTTATGATTTACACCATAGGGTCCTATTTCTACAATTTTTTGTTTCATCACCAACTTGTGAGTTACTTACTATTTTACCCATTTAAGTCGTTATGGCTTACACCATATGGTCCCATTTTAAAATTCGTTCTTTATCCACCAACATGTGATTTAACACAGTTTCACCATTTTAACCCGTTATGGTTTACACCATAGGGTCTTGTTTTTACAAATCTTTATTTGATCACCAAAATGTGATTTAACATAGTTTCGCCCATTTTGACTCGTTTCATGGTTATCACCATGCGGGTCTCGTCTTTAACAAGTTATTGGTGTCACCAAAGGTGATTCAATAGTCATTTTTACTCGTTTGACCTGTTATGGTTTATACTATACGGTTTCATCTTATCGAGTTATTGTTTATTACCAAAAATATATTTTCTTCATGACGTTATCCATTTTGATATGTTCTATAGTTTACACCATGGGGTCTTATATTAACAAACTCATTTGTTTAATCACATCCGGTCATTTGTTAACCTTGTTTTAGACCAAATACTTCCCATTACATAAGTAGTGGCTCTATTCTAGGAGGTGTAAGCTTTACTTACTTTGTTTTCGCTCGAGCTTCCTCGCATCTTTAACCCTTTTCATGACATGTATGAACACTTGATCAAATCTCTAAATTGATCAAGTATTTTACACATACAAGCAAGTATGATGACTATGTCACACCCTGTATTTTGCGGAAGCGTAATTATGTGTGACTTGCTTAATATCAGTGTATTCAACCATAACAAACATCTATATGATAAAACTAAAGATGTTCATCCATTAAAATAGTTTAAAACATCACAAACAACATTGTCTTGAAAACCAACACAAACTTCAAATCCAAATACAAACCATGCAACTTGTTTTAGAGTTCCACAAGGACTCGACAAAAGACATTAAATAAAACCAGGCTTTGGAAGATGTGTCTTATCCAGGATAAGACACACTATCCAAACCCTTAGACTCCGGATGACATCTCTTATTCCCAACATTACTTGAAACATCCAAACGTCCGCCAGATCCACATTTAATTTCCCGAAATACATGTAGTTTGAAAACATCAACAAAAGTTGAGCGAGTTCATGTGTTTTGTGTGTGAGCTCGAATAAACTTTATAATCATCATAAGTAAGTATGTATTTATAAAACCTTGGTATGAAAACAACAAGGAATAGATCGATTAATGATTTGCAAGGTCATTAATATGTGTGCGATGGTGTAGGAAGGCTCAATCCTTTGCGTATTTCGTACCGGGCCTCCCGGCTGGAATGACATAGTCACCACATGCGGTCAACTCGCGGACCCATGGGTGGGGCTCGCAACACCCAAATAGATCTATAACTGTAGGATCGTTCTCCGACCTGTTTGAGTCGTTCAGAGAAGTTCGTATCCGAATTAAGAGGCGGAAACTAATAATTCGGTGCTATTGAAGCTGTATTCACTTTAATATTGTTGTTTTATTGATCTTCAACTCGATTACAAGGTTTGACAGCACTTCGGCAGCACTTCGTGGCTTAACCGGAAAATTACACCGTTAACTATGTGTTGGATCGCTCCCCTATTTATAGATATGTCTGGTTCGCTTATATGGACTGCCATATAAGCGATCCTAGACCAATGACAGATAAGCGATCCTAACCTTGTACACATAAGCGATCCAAACATCAAACTGACACAAGAGCGATCCTAGGACATGTAAAGATAAACGATTCTATACAAATCACTATTTCTAGGATTCCGTGTCATTTCCGATTTGTTCAGCTTTAAGACTCGATGGAAGACGTAGTCAGCAGACGTAGGTGCACTAACAGACTCCCCCTCGGATGTTGACGGAGTCTTCATAGAGTCTTCGCACATGTCTATCTACAATCTTCATCAGTCGACAATCTGCCTCTGAAATATCTGTCGTTTCAAGAATCCTTGTTCTCTATCTTCATCATCATCAAACTCTTCTCTCTTGAATGTTGACACGGTGTCTTCAGACTCCCCCTCTCACATAGCTGGGATCGTAGTCTAGAATTCAAACTTTCACTGGTTCTAAGATCGTTAACAGGCTCCCATCAGGTTCCAGATCGATACTGGCTTCATTCTCTCTCAGGATCAATATCTGGCTCAAGACCTGCACAATCTCTACCTAACCATAAGTTTCTACAAAAATTAAAACTGCTCGACAATTTAGAAACTATATTGAACCAAAACAGTAATGATTTTGCATTCAAGAATTTAGAACTGGTTCTTATCAAAAAACAAACTTTATCATCTTCACATAAACACTCCCCAAACCAGTTCTTCAAGTTTAGCACTTTTGAATTTCGAAAATCAGCATCTCAACACCAGTTGTCAAAAAACTTTTTGATTTTTTCAAAATTATATAACACTCTAATTTGCAACATTTTGTTGTATTAAAGGTTGTACATCAAGCTTGGTTGATGTCTCAGGCAGTAAAGATTGTACACATTGCTTAAAGTCATGTACTACTTGACCTTAACTTTTCCCTACTTGTACATAAAAGAACATGAGATGCAGACTTTAGACTTTAGAGAGAGAAAGTAAGAGTCTGAGAAAGTAGAGAGAGAGAGCAGCAAAGAAAAAGGATCCGATGGGTTCCGGTCGCCGGTGATGACGGAGCCATGGTGCCTTTAGATGGAGCTACAACAGTGATGGTCTAGGTGGTGTCGGGTTGGAGAAAGAAACAACAGTGGTGGTGCTAGGGTTTGATAGAGGATGATGGTGGTAAGAGGCGGTGGTTCAGTTATGTGACGACTTCTTCCTTTTCTTAAAACCCCCTTATGTCTTGTCTCTCATGTCCTTATCATTCCTCTAGGGTTCTCCCCTTTCTCCGACGAAGGAGCCGACAACGGTAGTGATGGCCGACCATGATGAAGACGATGGTGTTTCTTTTGTTGAGAAGTGACGGTGGTAGTGATGGTCGGGAAGACGATAGTGTTTCTTTTGTTGAGAAGTGGCGGTGGAGGCAAAGATTAGGGTTCCGCGATGTCTTCTGGTATAGTTCATGCCAAACTCAGGTAAGGTTCGACTCTGTTAGTATTCCGTAAAACCGAGCCACTTTGTCGTCTTTACCAAAGAAATTATATACTCTTATGTTACCCTTAAAAAATAACTGAATTTGACTTAATAGTGACCGTTTGATCAAGCTGAGATGAGATATCAGCTGTGTAAATTAACCCAATTCTTCTAGAAGGAGCAGTTTTTCAGCAGTTGTAACTTGTGTTGTAACCTCCTGTTTTTGAGGATGAACCTGGGTAACCAGAATCATGTATTTTAATAGGCCACTCCGATGTGATTCAAATATTTCTTTTGATGTTTGATTTGCCATATGAAGCTGTATCAACACTCTTTTAACCCACTCGGTGGCGCGTGATGTTCACTCAACTCTATCAACGACGCCCGCCACCGGTGATGACGTAGCGGTGGTGAATAGTGAATTGGAGACGGACCCGCCCGAAGGTTCTGTGGAAGAGGTACACTGAATGTCTGTACCAGCATAAAGAACTAGGCTTGTATTTGGAGGTGAGCCGGGTCAGGTTTACATATGGGTTTGTGAGGGAGATGGAGCCTAGGTTTGCTAAGGCGATGGAGGAGCTTGAAAAGGGGATGATTTTAAACCCATGTATGTTTTTCCTTTTGATTTTTGACTACTTAATATGTTTTAGTTTGATGCCCAAGTACCTGTCTAATTCACTTAATAATGAATGGGTTGATATTTTTTTTTCTAACAACGGCTCGATGCCCTTGAGATGGAAACAGCGTACCCGACACGACCCCAATGTAAGTCAAGATCCTTATCTTATTTTGTTAATATGTTATTTATAGCTCATCTTCTGTACTTATATTTGATCTTCAATACTTGCTTTGAAATTTGGCTTTGACTTCTTTGTTCTGTATCACTTCATTTCTTTTATAATTTTACTTTAGGTGACAGGTCTATGGATATGGGCTATTATGTGAAAATTTAGTATGAAAATTTAAACCAATTTATAGATCTTGATTAGTCAGTTGTTTTTAAAATAGTATCAGTTAAACTTATTTGTAATCCAATGGTTCGTATCAATCGGTAATGAAGATTAGGTAAAAAAAAATGGAAAACACCAAAGCGGTACCAATGTGGTAAGTACCGAAAAACCGGTACCAAGCGGATATATTCAGTACCCACTTTTCCTCAATTTTGGCATCCACATTTTCGGTACCGATCTCATCCCTAGATGACATGTTAAAGATCTTGATTGTGCTGCCTCCGGCTATGTGTTAGGCTACTCCATTGATAATAATCATTTCTTTAAGATGTTACTTGGTTGGTATTGTAATTGCGAGATGTCTCACAATTCTAATGACCTTATAATTCAACGTGATGGCAGCGCAGATTGGAAGGTTACCATTTAAAGAACATCAAATATGATAGCTGGAGTTCAAATTTCATCCTGCTTGTATAAAGATGACACCAGAGGAGGCTAAACAGATATGGCTAATGCAATTGTCTTGGCAGACTGATTTCTTGCAAAACTACAATCTTTAAACTGTGAGTATTTTGTTTCTCCCAATCACACACTTCATCCATACGCTGCTTCTAAAATAGATAATTTTTTTGTTTCATTATATCTTTATTATCTATATGTTTGTTTAAAATAGATAAATCACTAATTTAATAAATTAGAGTGATAATAATTATATTTGATCTCGTGTGGGACTAATTGATATGTAGGTAACTCGAAAGGCCCTCATGTTTTTTTTTTGAACGACCAACAAAATCAATCCCTAGCACTCTTGGGGCACCCACTGCACCAAACGGAGTACCCCAAGGGTAATCCGAGTCCACCACCAATTCCAGGGAAAGGCTCTCATGTAATATTTGATTATGTCCACTTTTAAAGTCCTTACAAAATCAAGTCGAGGCGTGTGTGAGTGTGTGTATATATTTCTGTTTCATTATGTTAGTTAGAGAAAATATACTTTTCTAATTATGAATTAATAAACAAATTTCAAAGTAGGCTGATTTAGGTTGTGGTTTATCTCCAGTGGAGTAGTGGGTCAAGTAGGAAAGGTAAGTTCAAAGAGAACATGTCAAATGGTTGAAATTCATCTCAAATGTATTTTTAATGTTTATCGTCTCCCACATTGTATTAATTAAAAAATAGAATATTTGTTGGATATTTTAGTGTAATTTGAGATTGCGTGTGACATACAAATAAGAGTGCACGCTTATTTGAATGTCATTGGGACTAACGGGGGATCCAAGGGGGCAGCGCCCCCTTGGCGGGGGTTCGGGGACAGCGCCCCCGAGAGAAGCGGGGTCCAAGGGGCGGCAGCCCCTGGCGGGGTCCATTGGGCAGAGCCCCTGGCTGGGTTCGAACTGCGGGCAGTTATGAAAAACTGTAAATACGCTCTCTTAAACAATTTTCCAAACCCTAGACGAATTTGCAATTCGTCAGAATCCCTAAAAATTCTCTCAACCAAATTCTCATACAGAAATCTAGAATCAAATCTGATTTTATCCGATCAAAGATTGGTAGGCCACTCCAATTGTTTGATCTGAAAGTGATTACACGACTTCAGATTTATCCAAGCAATTTCGAATTTCTCCAACAATATTACGGTACAACAAAGCTATTGTAGGCGTTCTAACAAGTATTGATACATAGCTTGGAGGTTAGGTGAGTTTATTTATTTACTTTTACGATTATTGTAATTATTATATGTTTTGGTTTACTAAATGGCCTGAAAATGTTCTAAAATGCAGTATGCAGTATGGTGACGGAACCCATATCAGTTGGTTTGAACGTTGGTCTTGACATTGTTAGGGGAAGCTCCAGTTTTCTTTGTTGATGATTTACGTACATGCCAATATTTTAAATAGATATCATCTGAAACTAAAGGAATCTGAAACAACCATTATTGTTGGGAATAAGAAGATAGTATCATGTTAGAATTCTAATTTATTTTAGTACTTATGTCATTACAACACTAAAATATACTGTGTACCCGGCCGCAACGCGGCGGGTACTTTTCTAGTTTATGCTAAAACACACCAAAAATCTTTTTGAATTTTTGAATAAAAATAAATGCAGAAATGAAATATTTACAGACAATATTTTTGTGAGTTTGTGCAAGAGGATCATATCAGTTATAAAACATATCACAAACACCGTTAAGCTTGATTACATGTTAAGTTCTAAACAATTTACCTAGATTGTCAGTATGTTTGTCCACTTAAATTTTCACACAGATTTCAATTGATTCGAGATACGATATTAATGTTTTAGAGACTTAAACTTAATTGTGTATCACTCCACTTGAATATACTCCCGTATCCAGATCCCAAATATTCAGTCTTACAGGTGAGTATACCACAGATGATATCTGTAAAGGGGTAGATGCAAAACCGTGAGAGCTCAGGTCAGAACTTCCGTTCAGCAGAGAGATGACGGCTCGACTTTTGGTGGGTCCCCTTTAGAGGATCTTTTGTTACAACAGCAAAGATTACCAATTTTATTGTTTAATCAGTTTGCTGAGGGCAGCGCTTATGTTTCAAAGCTTTTTGCAGAAAGTATTATTCGGGGACTAGGTCAGTATTTCCATACAGCAGAAGTCCCGGAATAATACCCCAGATATCACTGAGCATAAAGACCTAGTATTTCAGAATACGGGACCTTTCAAACAAGATTTCGGGGGTTACCCATATATCCAAGAATAGTTACCCACGAATTAAGTAAGTTTGATTTAGGTTTATATCTCGTGTCAAACTACTAAATGTGCAAAAATCTACTGACACATCCGCAGTAAGATTGTTTATCACATTTTGACTTTACAATTCTTTAGCGTGCTGTGATAGTCCACTGATGTACTATCATTTCCTCTTTTATGCAACAAAAACTCATTTTTCAATTTTATCATGTTTTTGTCTTTTTCAAATTTTCTGATGTTTTTGGATTTTCTAAAAATTTCTTACTCCCCCTAAAATTCAAATACATCTAATGAAAATTGAAAACAAACTATACAAAACATGACAACTGATATCGAAACACTTCAATTCTCCATCCGTTTGGCTTAAACAATCAGAACTCCCCCTCTTAACAAACTATTTTCCCATAATGATTTCAAAACACTTAAGTTTGTTTTAATCAGAATGGTTTTTCCGGAAAATAAGTTTCGTTGTTTTTACCTTTTGTAAAAATGGGGCAAAATCATCACATTGTTTACCAAATTCATGAATGATAATTAAATCAAGTCCAACTCAATGACCTTGATTTAACCACTTGTAAGATCAACTGGTTCTTATTCTGAACCAATTACAACAATCACAAACATACAACCACTTGTAGATATAGCAATTAAGCTTTTCAAACCTGTTTTTCAACCAATTACCATCTTTTGGTTGAATTCTCAAGGTGCCGATTCCTACTCCTCGCTTACAAACCTGGGAGTTCCGGCAAGTCCTGCAAAACCTAAAACACAGATTAAGAAGGATGCCGATTCATGATCCGCAATACCATCTTGGGTCAGGTTTTTATTCTTGGAAAAATATATCCACCCAAGCCTGACCTTCCTTGGGTGTAACCTCATTGTTTTCATTGTTCCTTTCAACCAACTTGTAAACCCATCCTTTGGAAAAATAAAAATCTTTAATGCTTTGGGCCTTACCACTGACCATTTTTCCAAAGATGCGTTTTACATTTCCGTTAAAAGTTTTTTCAACATCAATTTTCTTCTTATCAGAATAAAATTGATTTGAAATTTCAACTTTTCCGATTTTAGATTTGTAATTTTTAGCACTTAGTGGCGGAAAATTCACATCGTCCACTTTCGGAACTTTCTTTACAATCTCTTTCTCAACATGTGGCTCCTCTGATTTTATGGAATCAGAATCATTACCAGACTTTTTACCTGAACCTTTTACAACCCATTTCTGATTTGTAGCATTTTCTATTATTTTGGAAGCACTCTTTGAAGATTCTCCTTTTTCATAAATCGAATTCTCAAAGCCTGTGAACTTCCGGGTTGACAGTTCAGTCTTTTCAACAACTTTTTCTTTCAATTTTCTTGAGACTTCTTGTTTTAGTCGAAATGTCTTTGGACAATCTTTCGCAACATGACCCACAGCTTTACACTGAAAACAAGATCTCTTTTCAACCTTCTTCGGGTCTTCCTTCTTCTTCATGTCCTCTTGCTTCTTAGCAAGGAATTCTTGATTTGTCTGATTTCTGAATGATTTTTCTTTTTCAGCTTCTGTTGTTTTTCCTGCAACAAACATTGTTTTTGGTTTATAAACTTTTTCATTTTTATAGTTTTTCTGTGGAACAAAACCAAGACCTTTCTTTTTGTAATTACGATTATGGTTTGGTTTCTTTTGGAAACTATAACCACAATTGTAACCCATTTTCTTGTTGATTCTTTGTTGATCTCTTGAAGTGTATTGTTTAGGTTTTCCATTAAGATTAAAATCTTTTATTTCAGAAATATTAATTTCTATTATTTTGAAAACCTTTTGAATCATTTCAAGTCTGACACTTCTTATTGGAAAACTCTCATCAGAATATAATTTGTCAGAACCTTTCAAAGTATATGCCACTTTGACCGATTCATCATTCAAATTAGATTTTGAAAGTAAAAATTCTTTATCATAAACCCGTTTGTCCTTTTTGACTGTTGGCTTTGACGCACTGGACCCAGACTTTGACTCGGGTTTAGACTTCGGTTTTGATTCCTCATTGTCATCTGTGTCTAACACCTGATCAACCATACTTTTTATCAACTTTGACTCATGATCAGTGTCTGATGACGTATATGTGACATCAATACTTTCTGGTAAGTTATCCGACGACCCAGACTCCCATTTCAAATTGATCGCTTTATTGACTCTTTCTGAATTTGGATTTCGAGGTGAATATCCATTTTCGACCAGAGGTGGACATCTATTGTAGGATACACTCGGTTTCTTACCAGAAGCTTTCAACTTTTCTTCATCATTTGTCATGGATTTTTCTTCTTCAAATATCTTCACTTCTTCAAACGTCTTCAAATCTTTTACCACTGGATAAATCCTGTCAACAACAAAAGTAGAACATGAGTAACTGTCTAATAATTTCTTAACTTTCTCAGTTTCTATCTTTTGTGTTGCCAACTCAAGCTCGAGATCTGCACATTTCTTTATGTTAAAATTCGCCGTATCAAGCTGTCTGAGATAAGCTATTTTCAAAGTATTCATAGCTTCAGCTTGTTCACCATCAGAATCAGTATATTTGTTGATTTCTCTGTTCATAGTATCATACGATTCTTTCAGCTTGTGAATATTGTGCAGCAAGTCATTGTTCTGCTTAATCAGCGAATCACAGTTCATGCATTTTTCTTGGACCATGACCGGTTCAGCATCCACTTTAATCTCGAATTCAGGAACTTCTTTCACTGTCCTGCTTGAATTTAAAAATTTAGCTCTTCTCAATTTTTCAGCTTTTGCTTCTTCCTTCAATCTCTCTTCCTCTTCTGCCTCCTATCTGTTCTTTCTTTGTCTCTCTTCAGCAGCTTCCATGACTTTTCTGCATCTTTCTGCACATTTCAAATCATAAGCATTAGCATAGAAAGCATGAGAAGTATTTTTGGCCATAAAGTCTTGATCTGGACAAAAATCATCCCAAGTAAATCCTTCAGCCAACTTCTCGTCATCTTGTTCAGCTAAACACACTTTGCTTTCTTTCTGAAGATACTTTTCCCAGGTAAAATTATCATATTTTCCGTAGCTAACAACACATGCCTTTTTATCAACCACATCTCTCCCATGAGCCGTTTGTGCCTGCTGCTGTGCTGGCTGAGTGATTTGATGATAGATGGCCTTCTTGTGATAATCATTGTTTCCGAAAGGATTCTGGGCACCGGTAGCTTCACGGTTTTTGCATTCCCTCTTGAAATGCCCCTTCTCCCTACAACGAAAACACGTAACTTTAGATTTGTCATAACCTAAAGCTGAAACGTTTGCATCACGAAAATCATCACGGCCTGTAATTTGTTTGAACTTTTCAGCGCGTCTCATCACACTCGCCATACACCATTTTATATCCATCAATTCCATTTCTTCAGCATCAATGTAAGTCCAGGAACACTACAACCGGATATCAAAATCACAATCAAGAGTGCGGAATACTATTGAAAGTGATAAGAACAAGAACACAAATGATTGATTAAAACCAAAGTGCACACGGTTTCTAGAGAACCGTCTGGTACACCCACACAGAAATCGAAAAAATGACAAGAAGAACAACCAACCTCTCTAAAAATGTCTAACCTAATAATGAACTAGGTTCACCCTATTTATAGTTACATAGGGTGACCTAGTTACAGACTGGGCCAGGCCCACATGCACAATATTACTAACCAAACAAGCCCAAATCACTTAAATAGCCCACATGGCTTATCCCAATATTATCTAACCCACTACAAGGCTAAGCCCAATAGCCTATATTTGTGTTTGATAAAGATAGGCGTAAACCTACACCATTATAGGGCCTTACAATATCCCCCTAGGTTTATACTGTCTTTATCAAACTGTTGTCTTCATTATGTTTCTGTGGGAAGATACTTCATCTTTTCATCTTCAAACTTGGGCTCTTTTGTTCTTCTTACTCGTGATCAGCTTTGCTTGAAAATCTTGTTGCAAAGAATGCAAGCGGAGGATTCTCAGCAACTCTTTTCTTTGTCAATGTCTTCAATTTCAAGCAGGTTCACAGGTACTTCTTCAAATGTACTATCACTGTCAGAGATGACTTGTATCTGGTTCTTCTGACTCAGGTACATCTTGTTGTCGTGATGCTTCATGCTTTGTCAGCAACCAACAGCATCTCATTCTTCAATAACCCCTGTTTCTTGATTTAAAACTAATTCTGCACATGCTCAGAAATTCATAAGCAAACATTTATGTGCAACAGAGGAAAGTACCACATGAACACTAGGTACATCCAAGTATTTGTACTCGGATTTCAGAATTCAAATTTCTTTCAATTTATGATGATCAATCAAATCTTCAAGAACGGTTAAAAAATTTTAATAAAACAAATAGGCACTCTATGTTTGGATTTTTTTCATTTTTTAATTTTTAAAAGTAACGATATAAACTGAAACACAAACAAACAAAGAAAATAATATACAATTACAAATTGCAATGGGATCAAATCACAGTGTTTCAGGCCAGACTACACTTATCAACACTAATTTTCTCTGGGTGATCCGAGCGATTGCCAGTATGTTTGTCCCCTTAAACTTATCTCCCTAGGCCTTTTTTTCAAGTGATGGTCTGCAACTGATTTATCATGTTTTCATTTTAAATTTGTATGAACACTCAAATCAATCACGATCAATTCCCGGATTTTTAGATTTGAACAGACTATCATACGAGTAGTTTCCCTACCACATATTTCACAAGCTCGTTCTAGGAGTCTGAAATCTTGACTGGGACTGGATTGAGAAGAGATAAGAATAGATCAGCAGCAGAGATGGATATAATATACAGATCAAATGAGATTTTCTCAGTTTGATATAGGTTTTTTTTATTTTTGGGTTTCTTTTGGGCACTAGAGGGCCTCTTTCGGGTGTATTTGATCTATAGCGCGACAACGTACAGCTAGGTCAGCATGAATCTGGATGCAGCAGAAGCTGACGTTGCCTAGCATCTCCAGGTCTTTGCTCACGCAAAACAGAGGAGATACACGAGTTGGACAGAAAAGATTTCAGAACTAGAACGAAATTGTGTGTATCGGGACGTCACAAACGCATTCAAATAGACGTGTCCTAATTCCAAGTGACCGATCTTTCCCGAGGTCATAGAATAAAGTTAGTGTTTTGCATAGAACCATTCAAAGAATCCAGCCATCGGGATAAAGCCTACCAACATATCGCTCTAGAGTCAGACCATTTCAATATTTGTCTTTACATGAGTCAGACCATTTCAATATTGGTCTTACATGAGTCAGCCTTAACCATAATGCGAAAATTTATTTCATTTCCCATTCATGCAACAAAATATTTTTGATTTTTCTTGTTTTTCGAATGTTTTTGTATTTTTCTCATTTTCTCTATTTACAGATGGATATGTTTAGATATCCCCCTAAATTTGTGCGTAAATCTTACGCGCAAATTTACCTAAACAACGAAAGCGTATGTACAAAGAGAAACACAAAAGAAAATGAAAATATTTTTGTTGTTTTTGCCTAACCGTTCCATCACAAGATTTAAGACTAATCTTTATCGAAATCAGAATATGAAATTCAAATGTGTACCTTTTTCGCTGATCTTGTCTTACTTACTTACTTTTATCATCTCCTTCAAACGAAACATATCACTGTAAAGAAATATACATTTTGCAACAGTGAAATGTTACCCGTTATGTCTCTGGAACAACCGCTATCAACATCCAAAGATTGTCAACAGTTCCTCCTTGGTTGTCCCTGAAAAGTAAGGAGATTAGTAAGACATTGGTACCCAGGCCATCGTGGTCCTGGGTATTCCTGAAGCATCAATATAAGACACTTCTCGAAAACACATGCCCCCTTTTGATTCAAGGACTGGTGATGTCGCTGCTTTGTGTTTTGCCTTCCAAATTTGTTTAGGCTTTTCTAATTTCTTAGGTGCCTTGGGCAAAACAATCTGCTTTTCAACCTTTTTGTTTTTCAAAATTTGATTTGGTTTCAAAGCTTGTTTTCGTTTAGCTTTGGCAGCATTCCAGTCCCCATCAGATGGTTTAACCTGTGGACGCTTATTCATCATTGCCTTAGGTTTTTCAACCTTCATCGGCTTTGAATAAGATTTGTCCCTTGGTGTAACCCTCTGATGTTGTGTATAGTATGGCACATAGGGACGATGTGTGCAATTCCTAGCAATGTGACCGGGTATGCCGCAGTTGTAGCAGGTTTGCTTTTTGACGTAAGTAGCATAACCTGATCCATTAGATCCAACTGATGCTGAGTATGAGTTATAAAGCTTGTTGGATGATTTGTTTGCAGAGTTTTCAACCTTTCTCCCCTGCTTCTTATGTTTATGTTTACAACAGTTAGAACAGTTAGTGGATTTAGCATTTTCATTCCTAACTGTTAGCTTTGGAGGCACATATTTGTTTGAAGGGCCTCTCAAAGCTGGCTCAGAATCAGCCTTTCTCACATAAGGAGGAGCATCAGCAGACAAATTTGATGTTTTTGGACAAACATCGTCAGCTTTTTGACAAACAACGTCATCCTCCTCAACCCAATCCTCAATTATTACCTCATCTGCACATGAAGTAGAAGCATCTAACGTTCACTTTTTCACAAACGGTGTCAGGCGATGCCGTAGTAGTGCTTGTAGTCTCAAGTGACACCGTTGGTTCAGAAGAATCAGAATTATTTTCCTTTGAACAGTCAGCAGGGGCTCCTATGGTTTCATTACCATCTAACGTAACAGAGGCTCCTGATGTTGTTTCTGATTCTTCTTTGATCGAATTTGAATCAACTGTTTCAGATGATTCATTTGTTAATTCCACTGAAGCAACTGACTCTGAATTATCACAGTCAGTCTTTTCATAGGAGTCACTGGTTGAATCAGATGAAGCTGATGATTCAGTTTGAGATGCCTCTGCTTCCTCAGGTGATGCACTGTTGACACTAGGTGATTCGCCCATATCTGATTTCTCAGAAGTGGATGTCTCAGAAGTGTCGCAAGATGTGTCACATGACGAAGCAGATTCACTTTGTTTGCTCCTATTGAATTCTTTCACAAACTCAGTCAAACCTCTTAACATGGCAAACTCGATGTTGTCTACATTAACTCTAGGCTCTGTTAATTCAGACTCTTTTGTTTGAGGTTGCACTTCAGATGAATTTTGAGAAAAACTTGACACAGTATTATCTAATACTTGAAAATGTTTGTCAATTTTCGCATTATTCTCAAAATTTAGAGTCTCGGTTTGCTTTAAAACATCAGCAGGTTTCACGAAAGTTTTATCAAATGCCTGTTTTTCTAGAACAATTTCAGTTTTATCTGGCCTTGTGATTTTAACTTTCTTTTGCTTAACAGGCTCAGCCTTCCTGTCCCCGGGCTTCCCATATTCCATTTCAGGCAAGTCGGCTATCTCCTCATCAGTCATGGGAATTGAGGTGTAATTGTGATTGTATGGTGGAGGTATGCATACAAATCCCAATCCCTTATTCCTCACTTCCTTTTTGCTATACTTTAACTGTTGATTTATCATTTTCTCGACCTTTTCCCTTGAAACATCAAATTTTTTGAAATTAAATTCAGTATTTTCGAAAGTCGATTTTAAGTTGTTTAATTCAACAGTTAATTTTTCAGATAGCTCCTTGAAGTGGAGATATCGACATTTTGCTTCGCTTAGATCACTATGCAACTGTCGAATGTCACGTTTTTGAGCCTCTACCATTTCCTTATGCCCATCCAGTTTCTTTTTAACTTCGTAGGTACTGGATTTGGTAAGTTGAAGTTGCATAGAAAGCGATTGAGCCTGTTCCTTAAAACCTTTTACTTTCTTTCTACATTTTTCAGTACAACAAACATCATCTAAACATACCTCATTGGGAATAAGAGTGAAGTCGTGAACTTGAATCCCTGCATCAGAAGTGGATGAGCAAACTGCAGCAGGCAATGGAGCAGTAGAAATAGGAGTGGGTGAGCAACTTGCATCAGATGTGTTGCCTTGAGCAGACTGCTTGTCAGCATTGTTATATGATTTGATGAGTGAGATCAGCTCATCCGGCTTCATTTTGTAACAGTAGCAGTCGGTTGTCACAATTATTTCATTAACATTCCTAAACCAACTACAGTTTGCCTGATCTGGAATCCTTTTTAGAACATCCAGAAGCTTTGTGTTGCTCGTGCGATTAGACACCTCAATCTCAGTCTTCTCCATTTCAGAGAGCAGTTTAGCAAACCGGCCTGTAAGTGCTTCTATAGATTCACCATACGAGTATTTGAATCCTTGAAATTCCTGCTCAAGCACCTCTCCTTTAGAAGACATGTTTAAGATTTGATCCCCCGAAAATGTGATTCCCCAAAGATGTGATCCCCCAAATATGTGATCCCCCAAAAATGTGCGCCTTTAACTGTTTCCACAACACAAGCCCAAAGCGAGAACCCGTGTACTTGCTAACTCAGACCCGTTGCCACACACACAAATCAACAATCTGTACCGCACCTTCAAATCTGTCAAAACTTATCACCAAAAATAACCAAATCCCCTTTTTTTAATTAATAAAACCCTTTTTTTGTTTAATTTTTAATAAAAACTATTTTAATATTAATGATTAAGTAATGATGACTTAATGATTATATTATAATAATTATTATTATTATTAATATATTATCAATTAATTAAAACAAAAACGATAACTGTCTCTTCTTCGTAGACAAACCGTCCCGAAACCCTAAAATTATGTCAGCCGTTCGTCTTCTTCGTTCAATACACAACTGTGATCGGCCGAGAAAGCAAACGATGATCGTCGGAGGTTTGTGGTTGTGTTGAACAGAAGTGAACAGTGAGGATGGTTAACTGTGGTGAACTACGATGACGAACGGAGAAGATGAATGATGATGATAAAAACAATAATGAAGATGGTCTGTAGATGATCGGAGAGATAACGGCAGCCGGAGATGAAAGATGATAATGAACGAAGGATGTTGTGAACTCAAAACGGTGTGCGGGTTCGGAGTCGGTACGGCGGAGATTGGAGGTGATGTTTATGATGGACATAAATGATTCTGATTTCCGGTAAAGAGAGGATGATGAACTTTGATGCTTGTTGGATCTCACAAGAATTGTAGTCGCACAAGATCAGTTGATCGCACAAAACAAGTTTCAGTCGCACAAGATCAGTTGATCGCACAAGAACCTCCGATCGCACAAGAACCTCCGATCGCACAAGAACAATTGTTTCAGTCGCACAAGTTTAAGATCGCACAAGGAGCCCACGTGATTTGAATTAACAAGTCACAGAATTTGATTTCATCGCACAAGATGCCTGCTGAATCGCACAAGAAAAAAAATATTTTGACTTTGGAATCGCACAAGTCTTCTTATTGGTTCACACCTCAACTTTGTCTGGTCGCACAAGAGAATTTTATTAATTTGCAAACTTTGACTTTGGAAACAAACCAATCTCGTAAATCAAGGAAATAATTTAGAAAATCAATTTTCCAAAATATCCTTTCCACCAATATTCCTAAAAACGTGTAAACACCTTCTCTCTCTTTCCCAAACGAATCAAAATGCAGAATTTTCAAAATTTTCTTGATCTTTAACAATGTTCTTCATGTTCTTCGATCCTCAAATTTTTTTTCTTGTTCTTCGAATGATATCCAATCCAACCGAGCCTTCGTGAGACTACTTAGGCTCTGATACCAATTGTAAGTCCAGGAACACTACAACCGGATATCAAAATCACAATCAAGAGTGCGGAATACTATTGAAAGTGATAAGAACAAGAACGCAAATGATTGATTAAAACCAAAGTGCACACGGTTTCTAGAGAACCGTCTGGTACACCCACACAGAAATCGAAAAAATGACAAGAAGAACAACCAATCTCTCTAAAAATGTCTAACCTAATAATGAACTAGGTTCACCCTATTTATAGTTACATAGGGTGACCTAGTTACAGACTGGGCCAGGCCCACATGCACAATATTACTAACCAAACAAGCCCAAATCACTTAAATAGCCCACATGGCTTATCCCAATATTATCTAACCCACTACAAGGCTAAGCCCAATAGTCTATATTTGTGTTTGATAAAGATAGGCATAAACCTACACCATTATAGGGCCTTACAATCAATTTGATCGTAATCCTCTTTCGTGAGCATTGGATTTCCGATCTTTCCTGCAACAAAACAACTATAAGACTCTAAAATCATCCCTAACAAAGACATTTGATTTTTTGCAATATCTTCAGTGTAGTCTTGATCATTTTCAAGGCTTAACACAATGTTACACTGAAGTTTTCTACCATTCTTTGTTACAGATATATTAGGATCAAAAGATGAAAATCTTGTGCTGTTGCTTGATCCTTGAGATGTCTTCTTTTCAGTAGAATCTTTAACACTGTAAGCAGTTTCGATCTTAGGAGAGAACTTTGTTGAATCAGTAGCACCATGCTTGTAGTACAGACTGATATCCTGCTCTCCATCGTAGTTCTTCATCCTAGCGATTTTTCTCTGCTCCATCTCTTGAGCTTCCAAATGCTTTATGAAGTCTCCTAGTTTCATCTTTTTATATTCCACTTTGTTGGACTTCAGCATCATCAAAAATGTTCCCCAGATTTCATATGGAAGCGCATCTGCAAGTTTTTCAATTAATTCATCAGTATCTTTCTTAATACCTAACTTTGTCATATTTCTCACCAAGTTACAATATCTATCAATAATTTGTTTGGTGGTTTCATTTTTCAATCCCCGAAACAAATCAAATTTCTTCTTCATGAGAGACATTTTGTTCTTTAACATATCGTCACTTCCCGTAAACTTTGCTTCCAATTCTGTCCAAATTGAATATGCAGTTCCGTCATGTTGAAGCAATATCAAGATATCTTCTTTTATAGCTTGCTGAAGCAGACTCACCATCAATTTCTCATCTCGATATTTCTTTTTATCTGCAGTACTCATCTCTCTAAGTGTTAGCGGAGTACCATTCACAACATCATCCTTTGTGGGTTTAACATATTGTTCCTCGGTGTGTTCCCACGCATCAAGATGATAGGCTTCTACCCAATTTCCGAATCGTTCCGATCACACGTTGTAATCATCAATATCCATGAGTTTCGGTGGTTTCTGAGACGTTCTGGTTTCATTTTCAATCAAAGCACTTTGAGTAATTGAGGCCGGGGTAGCAAAAGCGTTATAAAATTCAGTATCCATTGTTCACAAATTCACAATAATTTCCTAATTTTAGCAATCTGTTCACAAAAAGCGGACTGTTCTATAAGCGGTCCAATAAGATTGTCAAATGAATGGATCAAACAGTGTCCGAATGAGCGGTCCAATCAAATTACCAAATAAGCGGATCAGACACTGTCCGTTCGAGCGATCTAGACAAATTTCACTAAGAGCGATCCAAAATTCTGTCAAATGAGCGATCCAAAGATAGTCGTTCGGGCGGACCAACAGATGTTCATTCGAGCGGTTCACAAGTGTTAGTTCGAGCGGTCCAACAGTTTTAGTTCGAGCGGTTCACAAGTGTTAGTTCGTTCGAGCGGTTCAACCGAGTACGAATGAGCGGTCCAAACTAAGATTTCAAGCGATCCAAACCCAAAATTTGATCCTTGGAGCGGTCCAGAGAGATATTTTGGAGCGGTCCAGATGCTTACGTCACCTTTTGCGCGAATCCGAATGAACGAATCACCTAAAATCTTAGTTTCTACGTCGATTTTAGATCTGAAAACTTCAAGGATTTGTTAATTCATGATTCCGAGTGCACAGTGTGATTTTGAGCTTGTTTTACCGTGAAAAATTTTGAAAAAATGAAGAAAGAGTAGAAAATCAGAAGAAATGCAGCTAAAATGGCAAGAACTCCTCCTCCTGAGCTCTGATACCACTTGTAGGATCGTTCTCCGACCTGTTTGAGTCGTTCAGAGAAGTTCGTATCCGAATTAAGAGGCGGAAACTAATAATTCGGTGCTATTGAAGCTGTATTCACTTTAATATTGCTGTTTTATTGATCTCAAACTCGATTACAAGGTTTGACAGCACTTCGGCAGCACTTCGTGGCTTAACCGGAAAATTACACCATTAACTACGTGTTGGATCGCTCCCCTATTTATAGATATGTCTGGTTCGCTTATATGGACTGCCATATAAGCGATCCTAGACCAATGACAGATAAGCGATCCTAACCTTGTACACATAAGCGATCCAAACATCAAACTGACACAAGAGCGATCCTAGGACATGTAAACATAAACGATTCTATACAAATCACTATTTCTAGGATTCCGTGTCATTTCCGATCTGTTCAGCTTTAAGACTCGATGGAAGACGTAGTCAGCAGACGTAGGTGCACTAACAATAACTCATGCCCCTCGGTCCTTAACAATGATTAATGGTCTCAAGATAACGCCTACCCATTCACATGATCTAACAGTATTTTCCTTAGCTAACCATACCGTTTATAGTCATTGTATCATTTGTAACATGTATTTCACCCCCGAAGTTATAAAACTAAAAACAATAAAAGAAAAGGGGGACATGAACTCACGGTTTTGCGTTCTTCGGTATCAACTGTAACTCAAAGATCCTTCGGGTGTACACGACTACCTACAACGTACTAAGGTCTATTAGACAAGCGGGTCGTGTCTTGACTTAGTATTAATTAGTGTCTTTGAGTTACGTTTCTTTATGTCTTCAGTATTATTCCAAGTTATATAATTATTTGTTAAAATAATAAATATTTTAACTTAAATTATATTTATTAAATTTTGGAATAATAGTTAAAATAATATATTTTAACTTGTTACCTTTATGTATTTATACATATATATCCTTCCCAAGGATGGGTGTATATGTATTCGTACTCTTATACTTGTAGATTTTTGTCATGTATTGGTGTCATATTCCGGAGTGTATTTATACGTACGAGAATACGTATTTCCTTGTAATTGTTAAGTATTCTTATACTAAATTTTTGTATTAATTTTTCTGGAATAATATCTCTAGCAAAAATACATTAATATATATTTCCAAAATATATATTTTAAGAAATATTACTTAGAAAAATTATTTATAATTTTTCCCTTGACAAAAATATTTATAAATTTCATACAAGTCTCAAAAATAATATATTTTCAAGTCTAACTTAGAAAATATATATGAATCCATTTTTCATCCAAAATAATATATTTCATGTTTGTTTGAGAAATATATATTTCATATTTCTTCCAAAAATAATACATCTTCTAATAATTCCAAGAAAAATATATATATTTTTATTTGCCAAAAATAATATACTTTCTCCTTGTCAAAAATATGATATGCTTTGTATTACTTGTAAACATCATATTTTTGTTCTCTTGGTGTCCAAAGTAAAATATAGTTATGAATAAAATTTCCGGAATATTTTTGTGACTTATATTCCTTTGTTCGGTTTCTCTCATATTTTGGGTATTCTTTGTATATTCATTTTCTTGGGATTTGGTAATATTTTTGATCGTAATTTTTGGTATTTTGATGAGTTATATTATTTCAAGTCCTAAAATAATATAACTAATACACATAATATACAAATAGGCACACACATGGTGACATCTAAATATATATTTTCCTAAATACATATTTAGTCACTTTTATTTATAAAAACCAACCTCCAATATTTATAATTTTTGTAACAAAATTTGTGGCAAACTTTATGTGAAAATCCATGGTTTGAAATATACTTGTAAATATTTGTTTAGAAATATTTTTCTAAGTGTTTAATTTTTAGAAAAATTTTGTCATAGTTTCCCTTAAAAATGGAGGTTTCCATGCCTTCAAGGCATATCATTTTCTTTTGTAAATCAACACAATCAATCTATACTTACCAATTTTGCGAAAATCAAGCATAACTACTACTTCATGAACTTGAAAATTTACAAAAATTTGTAGTAACTTACTAATGTATTTAGTAAGTCTTGTTACCCTTTAAAGTATGGTTGTTTCTTTAAAAACATCATTTTTAAAGAAGTTAGTTCTTTACAACCTATAATCACATTTTCTAAAAATGCTTCTTCTTGGATTTTTCTTGTTACATAAGTGTTTCTACACTTGTTTAACCTTTAAAAATATGGTTGATTTCTTTAAGAACCAAGATGAAGTAAACTTTGTATTTTTAACTTGATTTCTTGAAAAATCATCCTTGAAATCTTAGATCTACAAGACTTACATCTTACTTTTATCATCATTTTACAAGAAGACAATTTATTCTTTCAAGTTCATGTCTTTCATGAAGATGATCTATTAATCTCTAACATTTTCATCCTCTCATCTTCCTAGATAATGTTTTTAATCATCTTCTAGCAAGATCATATGATGATCTACATCACTAACATAAACAATCAATCATCAAGTAGCACATTCAACACTAAACAACATGATTTCTTAAGATATTAAGCTTATGTTCATATTTCATGTTATTGATTCTTAGGGTTCTTCAAGATTAACATCATGTATCATCTTTTAACCACTTAAACAAGATGTAAAATGAAGAGTATGAGGTTCTTACTGCTAGCTCAAGGCTAGGGATGATCAATAGAAGAAAAGAAGTGGATAAAAGCAAATCATGCTATTGATTCTTAGGGTTCTTCAAGATTAACATCATGTATCATCTTTTAACCACTTAAACAAGATGTAAAATGAAGAGTATGAGGTTCTTACTACTAGCTCAAGGCTAGGGATGATCAATAGAAGAAAAGAAGTGGATAAAAGCAAATGGTGAAGGTCCTTTAGCTTCCGAAAGCTCCAAGATTTTTTGTGCACCTTCTAACACCCTTGAGTATATATAGAATTGGATGAAGATGAAGTGATGATGGTGGTGTGCTTGTTGTTGTTCTCGGTCAAACCCAAAGAAGAGAGGAAGAGAGAAGTGTGTGTGTTGGGTGATGTTGAGAATGAAGGTGATGTTCCTTATGGTTATACTTATAATCCCACAACTCATGATTTTCCAATGGTTTAAGTGTCTTTAAAGAGCCAACATAATCAAATATTTTAACAAAATAAAATCCAATGTGGGGCCCTTGTTTGGGCCGTGAACTACGTGGGGGGGGGGTATAGGCTTAGGTTTAATTAAATAGTTAGTTAATAGTTAGATTTCAAGTATTTGGTTAGGGATTTTGTTATTTGATATTTATATAGTGTGTTATGATGTTCGGGGACCATAACTAGCTTGGTAATGTTAAAACAGTGCTTCTAGTGAAAATTTGGTGTTTCAGGTAGTGTCCGGTTGTTCGGTTGGTTACCGGTTCGTTAAGGTGCTAAACTATGCAGTTTAGTGTGCTTTATGTACCCTTTTATGACAGTTTTGATTCTCGATACTTAGGAAAGCATTCAGGACCATTTAACCATATTTCTGCATGATATTAGTGTGTTTATGTAACACCCCAAATTTCGCATGTTATAAAATAATATTATATTTGTGAGGCTAATTAACAGAAAACAGTAACTATAAAACAGTACCGTAAGAAAATGATAGTAAGTTTAAAATATATGTATGTAACTAAGTTAACCAAAGGAAAGTAACCAAGTTAGTGTAGAAATTTCAAATATGAACACACATTCTAAAAGATGAGGGGCTAAATATGTTAATAATGCTTAAAGATTGATAAAAAAGGGCCATTGTTTTCCCATGGGCTTGTGCGATCGACAGAAAGAGGAAGCAGGGGAAAACCTTGTTCTCAAAACCTAGCAAGGAAAATCTTCAAATCAAGGGGCTTAGGGGTCGAAATTTCTATGCATGAATTAGGAATTATAACCACCTAAGTGTTCTCATCAACATGTAAGTCGAATTTTATGATTTAATGATTTTGATGAAATGGGTTATGTGTAATCCGTGAAGGTTTATTGAAATTGAGTAGGAATTCTAGATAATATGAATATATAGAAGTTATAATATGCTTAATTTCGATTATGTTAATGTTTCGGGGAAAAACCCATTTGTAGTAGTAGTAGAATGAAGATGATGATGATTATATGTGATATGTTTTATAGAATTTTGATGAATGAAGTTAGATGTTGTTGAATGAACCTAATTAGAATGAAAGTTACGTGATATTTGTTGAATCAACAATTTTGATATGAAATAGTAAGCTTATGCACAAGATACTTGTACTTTATGCTTTGTAAATAGTACGCACACAACATGTTCGATGAAATGCCTAGGCTAATTAAGTTATCCTTTGAGCATGAAATTATTGTTGAATTGATGAATTAGTGTGAAAATGCGATTTGTATGCGGATAATTAACGTTGGAATAAATAATTGAAGTGTGCGTATGAAATGAATTATTATGAATGCTAAAGGTAAGATGTTGTAACATATAGGTGCCAAGAAGGAAGAAAGCTCAAGCCATAACAAAGCGCAAGCAACGCAAGACCACGGTAAGTTCATATGAACTTTATTTACCCTTCATGTAGACTTACGTATGTTAACTCTGGTATTTAAATCTTAGTGCAAAGTTGTATTGATGTTCATGGTAGATTTGTGATATGTTGAGTATTGAGAGATGGATAGGAAATGCAATGGTAATGAATGCGTAATGACCCGCTTCAAGTGGGTCGAAATGTTTGGAAAGTATGATGTTGAAATGGTTAAGTAAAGACTTGTTAATAACGGGTCGAAATGATGAAAGTGTGTTAAAAATGTATGGTATGTAATGACCCATTACGGATGGGTCGAAAGGTTTATACTTTGAATGCTTCCGAATGTAAGGATGAATGGTATAAAGAAAATTTACGCTAGAAAGGAAAGAGTGACTACAACAAGGATGTTGACAAGATGATAAATTTGTTCACGGGTCGAATAATGATAAGTGAATGAAAGCCTTGAATTTTGTTTAGTAATTGAACTAACAAATGTTTTGGTGTTATGTATGATAGGTAAATCTCATGCTTAGGATGGCGAGCTCGGATCGAACACACCACATCACCCATATATGCGCTTCCGGTTAAAGTCGCCTTCTTGTAAAAGGGTCAAAATGATTTTTGTGATGTAATGATAAACTTAAGTCTAGGGTGTTCGTAAGTAGTTGGATGTTTTGTTTAAAATCTTATTTTGGGTAGTTTGATCAAAAAACTTGTAATGAATTTTGTATGGTTGCAACCTTTATATCTTTCAAAACAAAAAATGTCGTAGCACTTAATTTTGAATGAAGTTTGTTAAAAGCAGAGAATCGACTATTGTACGAACGGGTCATGCCCAATTTTTGTTAAAAATTAGTATGTCATTTTTTGTCTTTTTCGAATGTGAAAAAGTGGGTGTTACAGTTACTATTATTTTCGAATGTGAAAAAGCAGGTGTCACAAGTTGGTATCAGAGCCGAGGTTTGAAGGATTCAAGCATTAGGGTTAAAATGCTGGAACTCAAACCGAAAGCTCGTATGAAGGTGTGTTCATTCCGAAGCGTTATGCAAGTAAGTAAATTGTAAATTTTGATTATGCTTATAGTTAGAAATGTCACACCCCAACCGATGGCGGAAACATCGGGATGAGACGAAGTGTGTATAGATTGCTAGAGACTTCATAACACTATGTGACAATATTAATTTAATTCAGATTTCATTTCAAAACTAATTGTCATACAAGATTCAATTAAAATAACAACATTGTTTCATAACAAAAACATAACAATAAAATAGATGTTTTAATCTAGGTGTGTATCTAGTCCACCCTAAATCTCGTTTCATCTTGTAACATCACTTCATCAATTAACCTGCAACATGTATTAAAATAGAGTTTCAATGCAAAAGCAAAGGCGAGTATACAAGTTTAATTACGTAGCATAATAAAGTAAAAACTCAAATCCAACAGGATTCATAATGTGTGATTACTAGTATGCAATTTTGGCGTACAATATGATCAAACCCGAGAATACAACGCATAAAAGAGCCTAATCCCAAAAGTTTAGCGGGGTGGTAATGTTTAACTTAACAATACCCAAAAGTATAACGGGCGGGACGTTAATCCTATAGCGCTATAATTGTTAAGGTGGGCGAGCAAAGTTAATGAGCATATAACGTTCCAAAGCGTTCACAAAGCATACGAGAATAACAAGTAATTCACATTAGTTTCATGTTTAATCATGGATAGAGTATGTTTCGTTGAGTTTAAAAGTTGTTTGCATAATCATACATGTTGCATCCCAAAGTGTAAAAGGGAAAAAGGGATCGAGTATACTCACGGTGGTTGCAAACTTTTCCTACTTGAAATCCCGCGAGTAAGTTGGTGGATGGATTAGTTTGGAGCACCTAGTCCTTCTACACGAGGAAACATAGGTGTGTGAGTTTGGCGTTTAACGGAAGATTATGAATTTGGATTTTAACATAGCATAAAGTATAATATAAAAATAATCATCTTTGACTTTATAACCCTCATATGACACTAGGTAACCAATATGGTTATTAATGTTTTCATGGGTAGTACACCCATTAGAATCATATTAAGGTTTTAGGTCTTGGATGATATTCTACTACTTTAACATGTAAACACAAGTTCAACATTAAAGGTTCGAATGATTATGTATTTATATCTAGGTTAAATATTACATGTTATTTAGTCCAACAATTCAAGTAGGAGGTAGAAGATTAAAATCTCCATTTAGGCACCTCTAGTAGCATGGATGTCATGTATGGGGTAGGAAGACCAAGCTTCCATTTAGGTACCCCTTTGGTGTTCACCACTTCACTTGATGTAAAAACAGCCAAGGAGGGTCACGAACTAAGGTTTGTACAAGTATGTAAATGACCTAAGCTAAGAGAAATCATCAAATCATGTGAGGATTGTATGTTGGACAACCCAAGTTGTTCCATAATCACTCATTCATCAAGGTCTAAGCTTGACATGACTTGTGGGTTAAATACCCTAAACAAAACAGAAAGTTTATGAGGTTTAATCCTCTGATTTTAAGTGTCTCAACCTTGTTTTTAAGCCCAACTAACCATTCATTTGTTATGAGCATTAGGACATAGGTTTGAGATGAGTTAAAACTCAAGTTTGATAGGCATAAACAAGTTTTTGAATAACTTAAAACAAAACAGAAAGTTTTGGTCCTTTTTAGGGCAATTCCAAGCATGATTTCTCCAAGGAAAAACCAAGGAATCAAACCCAAGGACATAACAAAGCAATAGGAAGAAGAACCAAGTGATTTGGTTGGGAAATGAGCAAGTTACACTCACTTTTGTAAAGATGCAAGAATCTGTCCAAAACTCAGATTTACAGCAGATTAAGAGTGATTTTGTGAAGATTAGAGAGTTGTGAAAGTGTAAAATGGGTTAAAGAAGGTGTGTATTTATAATGGAAGAGGTTAGAGGTGATTGGAGGTGATTAGAGGTGGATTAAAGGTGATTGGGTGGGTTTAAGTCTTGGGATTTCGTGCACAAAACTGAAGAAACACACATTCTGCCGAAAATAGGGCCTAGCGTGACGCTAGGGGCCTTGGCGTCACGCGGCGCCTCAATTTTGACGAGTTTCATTTTGTTACACTTTAGTCCCTGAAGTTCATGTTTGATCCTTTTTGATGCCTTTTTGATAGTTTAGGGACTTGTTTGGACATAAAAGTATAGTATAAGGTGTAATCAAGCACGACGATCATAATCAAAGTATATTTGAGCGTACAAGTGTCATAACCAAGTATCGTTTACGTTCAAAACACGTTTCATGCATAAGTTTAGTTTAATTACAAGTTTAACACATAGTTTCCGGGAATAACGTTTAAGCATCAATTGATTCACCAAATCGAACGTACGAGCATATATAGAGTGCGTACAACATAAATGTAACAAAATACCAGTTTCATTAATGATCCAAGTCTCGGTTTTACAATGATTACAAAGAAAGAACGATTACAAGAATACAAGGTGTCCAAAAATAGAAATGCGAACAAAACTTTCTATAAATGGAAAGTACAAAAGAACCGGGCGTTACAAGAAATGGGAAGGGGATTATAGTTAACTCACTAGAAAAACCTGGGTGTCCCGACGGTCTAACCTCCTGCCTACGCACAAGCCTAGCGACGCAACAATCTGGGTGCGTCGGCGACGCGGCCAGTGCCGTCGTCGACGCCCCTCCCTAGTCCACTTTGCTGAATTGTTTTGTTTGTTAATCCATGGCCTCTAGTTTAGTTCCGGACCTTCGTTAAACTTAGAAAAAGCCCCAAAATGTTAATGAAACCATGAATATAAGTTGACTAACACGAAGGCTATTAGTTAAAGAACGAAGGAATAAGAAGTAAGTGTAAGAATGAATGTATGTTTTGATTAACATGTCTAGAATGTTCGTAATGAAGGATAGTATGGTTTTATGACCTACAGAAATGAATTATTGAAAGTAAATAATGCATGAATGATAAAGAAATGAATGATACGGTATCTAATAAAAGTATGTAATTGTAAATGGCGGACGCAGTGAATGTAAATGATGATGATAATGATATTACCAATAATGATGGTAAAGATGATGCCTTATGATGAATGGTATGCGGTGTGGTCACGAAGTGACCATTAACACCGAGAATGATGAATGGTATACGGTGTGGTCACGAAGTGACCGTTAACATCGAGGATGATGAATGGTATGCGATGTGGGCACGAATTAGTCGTTAACACCGAGGATGATGAAAGGAATGCGGTATGGTCACTAAGTGGCTATTAACACCCGGAATTATGAAATAAAAGCATGATAACCATAATTAAAAGGGCAAGGGTCAATAAGACGTAAACATGATGGCATGAAGTAACATATAACGAAGTGAAAAGTATATAAAATTAACAAATGTGTAATAAGTAAGAGAATGAAAGTCATTGAAATATGTTAGGCATATTAACATATTTCCTAAACTATGTTGTAGAGTATTTCTTAAGGAAAATCCAATAGTTTCGTTAAGTTTCCGAAAATGCAACCTATGATAATTAGGATTCTCTAAATGTCGACCGGGTCATGTCGAAATGTTTCGAACGTATATGATTGGAAGGTTATAGGTGAAGTTCTAGTTGGGTTTATCAACCCTATGATGAGAGATATATGGTGTGGTCATAAAGGACCGTTAACACCTAGCATGAAAGAAAAGAAAGTATAAAAAAAATATTTTAAATGTTAGAATGAAGTGAACATGACCAGAGAATAAACTTTAATAATGATCTCGAATGATATAGTAGATGGCTGATGAAAACGAAGAAATTGTTAACAAAATATGTTCCGAGTAGCGGATAGTGCGAGAAAATAAGTAAGAAGGATGAGGGATTCTATTCCCCTATGAACGAAAGGCATGCATGATGTGGCCTATCGTGACCAATGTTGATGATGATGTACAAGTGGAATGAAAGATATTGAAACATGATTATGAATGCATGAATGTAACTTGAAATGACATGGAAAGTATATGAAGTAATGGATGTAGAGAATGCTTAATGTAGATGACGGACGAAGGAAATACAAATGATAACAAATGGCACGGTAGGAAGGAATAAAAGCAATGATTACGGAAGAGGATGTTACGGTCCTAGAACGTAATGAAAGGTGAGAATGATAATTATGATTAAGCTTAGAAAATATTGAACATGAAAGGATGATGAAATTTCGAGTATAGTATGGTCCTAAGGATGAAAATTTTGTCAAACAAAAGTAAAGGTTAGTAGAATTAATTTTTTTTAAAGGAAGATAATTATGAGGAGATGTTTTTTTCCTCCACCTAACTAAAGATAAGTATAAACATAACAAGTATGTGGCACAGATAGCCTGGTTGATCAAGCATAATGTAGGACAAAAAGAACACATACATATATATATAAATGATGCGTATGTGAACGTATGTGAGATATGTTGCCGCTGGTTGTGGGAATGAGTAGGGATATGTTGATAGTCAATCGTTGTAGACCTAAACGGGATATACGAGTAAGAGTAAAACATATGACAAATGTGGTAACTGATAATGGTGTGTAAGTAATTATATATATATATATATATACGTAGGAAGATGTTGAGGTAATAAGATTATGATGAAAGAAGTATGCTCCGAACACGTTGTGTATTAAGCATGTGATGATCGATTTATGAGAACTAAAATGAATAATGGGCTAAGACCTAGATGGATGATTTAAGCTTTGACAATGATAGAGATTTTTGTAAGAAATAGTAAAATGAAAACAAGTATGTCTAAAACTAGTAAGGAAGTACAAATGTGCGAATTAGTCCATACTGTAGGAATGGATTAACAAGCAACTAATAGTAATAGAGTTACTAAATGTTTGAGGCAAGTATATGTATATGTATATATACACACACGCATACTTTAGCAGCCAAAGTTTCTACGTCACAAGAGGGGGTGACTAGGAAGAATGATGATATTAGTAATAGTGAAATCAAGTAGTAGGCTCATCGTGAGCATTATTGTTTCTAACGACATAGTGAAGGAACAAGTATGGTTAGTAACGTGGAAGGTAGAAGTAAATGACTCAATTACAATCTTCATATCAATACAGGGAATAATGGTGGCTCTAAATTCTTGTTTATTGTAAAGTATGGTTATTAGATATCTTGAGATGTCATAATGGAAAGATGGTAAGAGTCGACCCGCATATCGGAAAATGGGAAGTAGAAAGGAAAGAAAAGTGAGGAACTGTTAAGAAGGCGGGGTACACACTTAGTATGCCAAATTTAGAATAATTAGAAAGAACTGTATGGAAGATGTGAAAGGTTAACGTCGAAGGAAGCTAGAATGAACATATAAGAACGCCTAACTGTTAGAGGTGGAATGTTACATAAAGAGGGGTTGAGTGGAATGCAAAATATGATGAATATTTGAATGGATATTTGAATAAATCTTGCCCTCTGTCGAGTTCCCTATCGTATATAAGGAATTATTAGAAGATAAACCTCTAAAGAAATGTTCGAGATTTAAAGTTTTTATACGCATGATTCTTGATTCGTATTATAAAACAACCCTACGTGGTAGAGTGTAAACTCAATTATCGAATGAATGGTTGTGCCAAGTTTTATGTAACTCATACGTAAAATGGAGTGGCATATGTAATAAGCTTGTAATCTCGTATGTAGCGGAACCTAGGTTGATAAGAATTAACCCTTTGAAGTACAATGTTAGGTAATTGCCTTAGTATTACGATTGCTAGAAGGAATGAGGTATGTATGACAGCTATGAAATGTGATGACAAGTATAGCTAAGTATGACACCTCGAGTGTAATATGAGTTGCTCAAATGTAAGTATTGATTACACGATCATATTGATAGCGTGATTAAAGACTTATGTTGGCCCTTGTACCTAGGGATAGACAGTAAAAAGATTAGAGCAAGACAGTATGTACACGATTTGTATAACCATATACATTAAGTTGTGGTAAACCATGCAGTTATGATAGATCATCAGTGAAAGAAATATTGGTCTTGGGTAAAGATTATACGTAGGTATTGCAAGGAAAATATGAAAAGAACTATCAAGCAAGTGACATGAAAGAAATTTTGCTTGATATTGGCCCCGGAAGGGTGGGGAGTATGTAGAAGCTAAATAGTTAGAAACTATTGAATGATGTTTGAATTGTGATTTTATATGATTAAATAGGAATGAACAAGTATGAATATTACGATAATTATTTTTCCCCTAAGTAGATGTTAGAGGTATGCGGGAATGAATAATCTGACAGATAAGTTTTAAGAAATCAGCTTGAACAATTGAACGCTAATCATGAAATAATGTAATAGGATTGCTTTGATTCATACAAGATTGAATTACCAAATGTATTAGACAAGTTTAGAGTAGTAACGACCGATTCATCACGAGGGATGATCGAATGAAAGCATGTTATCGAAGTTCGAGGTATGTAATTACGAAGGGATACAGATAAACTCGTCAGAATGTATGTATTCAGGTTTCGAGGACGAAACCTTCTTTAAGGGGGGGTAGACTTGTAACACCCCAAATTTCGTATGTTATAAAATAATATTATATTCGTGATGCTAATTAACAGAAAACGGTAACTATAAAACGGTACCGTAAGAAAATAATAGTAAGTTTAAAATATATGTATGTAACTAAGTTAACCAAAGGAAAGTAACCAAGTTAGTGTAGAAATTTCAAATATGAACACACACTCTAAAAGATGAGGGGCTAAATATGTTAATAATGGTTAAAGATTGATAAAAAAGGGCCAGTGTTTTCCTCTGGGCTTGTGCGATCGACAGAAAGAGGAAGCAGGGGAAAACCTTGTTGTCAAAACCTAGCAAGAGAATCTTTAAATCAAGGGCTTAGGGGTCGAAATTTCTATGCATGAATTAGGAATTATAACCACCTAAGTGTTCTCATCAACATGTAAGTCGAATTTTATGATTTAATGATTTTGATGAAATGGGTTATGTGTAATCCGTGAAGGTTTATTGAAATTGAGTAGGAATTCTAGATAATATGAATATATAGAAGTTATAATATGCTTAATTTCGATTATGTTAATGTTTTGGGGAAAAACCCATTTGTAGTAGTAGTAGAATGAAGATGATGATGATGATTATTATATGTGATATGTTTTATAGAATTTTGATGAATGAAGTTAGATGTTGTTGAATGAACCTAATTAGAATGAAAGTTACGTGATATTTGTTGAATCAACGATTTTGATATGAAATAGTAAGCTTATGCACAAGATACTTGTACTTTATGCTTTGTAAATAGTACGCACACAACATGTTCGATGAAATGCCTAGGCTAATTAAGTTATCCTTTGAGCATGAAATTCTTGTTGAATTGATGAATTAGTGTGAATATGAGATTTGTATGCGGATAATTAACGTTGGAATAAATAATTGAAATGTGCGTATGAAATGAATTATTATGAATGCTAAAGGTAAGATGTTGTAACATATAGGTGCCAAGAAGGAAGAAAGCTCAAGCCATAACAAAGCGAAAGCAACGCAAGACCACGGTAAGTTCATATGAACTTTATTTACCCTTCATGTAGACTTACGTATATTAACTTTGGTATTTAAATCTTAGTGCAAAGTTGTATTGATGTTCATGGTAGATTTGCGATATGTTGAGTATTGAGAGATGGATAGGAAATGCGATGGTAATGAATGCGTAATGACCCGCTTCAAGTGGGTCGAAATGTTTGGAAAGTATGATGTTGAAATGGTTAAGTAAAGACTTGTTAATAACGGGTTGAAATGATGAAAGTGTGTTAAAAATGTATGGTATGTAATGACCCATTACGGATGGGTCGAAAGGTTTATACTTTGAATGCTTCCGAATGTAAGGATGAATGGTATAAAGAAAATTTATGCTAGAAAGGAAAGAGTGACTACAACAAGGATGTTGACAAGATGATAAATTTGTTGACGGGTCGAATAATGATAAGTGAATGAAAGCCTTGAATTTTGTTTAGTAATTGAACTAACAAATGTTTTGGTGTTATGTATGATAGGTAAATCTCATGCTTAGGATGGCGAGCTCGGATTGAACACACCACATCACCCATATATGCGCTTCCGGTTAAAGTCGCCTTCTTGTAAAAGGGTCAAAATGTTTTTTGTGATGTAATGTTAAACTTAAGTCTAGGGTGTTCGTAAGTAGTTGGATGTTTTCTTTAAAATCTTATTTTGGATTGTTGATGATCTGTTACTAGTAGATAGGGTTGATATTCTGTCACGAACTATTTTAGACTAACTCGATGCTCTGGAATGAATTTGTTACACCATGATTATGTTTTGATTTGATGTTGTGCACATGATCATCACTGGATTGTATGAATACACATATTAGCTTTGAGGGTATCAATGATTTCAGAATGATTGCTTGACTACTGTTTGATTGTGGGTAATCTGTGGGTAACGGCTGTTCATGATTATTAGGGTTTATGTGTTAATCTTTGTAACTGATATGTTGACGACGCAATTGACATGTGTAGGCGAAACGCCTATCCTGACGAAACGAGTACGACGAAACGAAAGTGTGTTTCGTCGAGGCCAGTCACGACGAAACGAAATGTGTTTCGCCAAGGGTTATAACGACGAAACAGTGTTGTTTCGTCGAAGGGAATTCACGGTGAAACAGGGGTGTTTCGCCGAATGGGTAAACAGCACACTTAACTTAGTTAATTCTGTTAAAAGTTAATCTGGTTAGTTAACTGCCGTTAAATGTTGTGCATGACTTGTATGGTTGTAAATACGTGCAATGTGCTACTCGGTGATTATAGATGCATTGACCACTGTGATTGTACTTGTATGCGAACTTCGTGAATACAAACTGATTACGTATACGTGCATACTTTAGGACTTGATTGATTATTTGCAAGCACATACCTTAGCATACCGAGCAAACCAAGGTGAGTTCACACTCTTACTAAGGCATGGGATTCCCGGGGTAGGGAATGGGATTGATTGATTGATTGATTGTACTTACATGGTTATGGGAATTACGTACTACTGACCTCATTTGGGAAAGGTCACTTATAGATACTGCTAGACTAGTGATACATGGGGAAGCCCCCACTACTCTTCGCACACATGCCTGTAATGGCCGCGATACTGATACTGATGTTCGCACACATGCCTAGAATGGCCGCGATACTGATACTAAACTTCGCACACATGCCTGGAGGGTCGCGATACAAATAAAACTAGTCTACAATACATGGGAAACTCCCACTAATCTTCGCAAACATGCCTGGAGGGCCGCGATGTAATTATAAACGATACATGGGTTACTAAACAAACAAACGTTTTACGAAATGAACACTATTACTAAACAACCTACTGTGAACTCGCTCAACTAGTCGTTGACTCTCTGTTGCATGCCTTGCAGGTCGTTAGGTACACTTGGAGCTTGCACTGGGAGGCGCGGTCGTTGTGGACAAGGATCGTGAATGCTTTGATTTAAACATTTTGACATTACATATTCATACTTATGTTGGGTTTATTCTTATGCTTCCGCTAAACATTGACATTATACTTATGTTTTGAACACCTTTCATATTGGTTTGGTTGAATTACATTTACTATTAATTATTACTTACATGTTCAATATAATATGATTGGTGGCTTGATCCTGGTCAGTCACGCCTCCAAGCGGTGATACGCCGTGGGTGGATTTTGGGGGTGTAACACAACGCACATCCTTCAAGCCGTTGTTTCATGCGACCTATGGATTTATCATGCATTTTTTGGTGTTCCTGGTTCAAATACTAACATCAACGTTTTTTAGCAATCGCTTATCATTGAGGATCACACAACAGGTAACGTAATTATCTCTTTGTTTTGGGCTAACGGAAATGAGTACCCACATGGTCACATTATGGTCGATGGTATATATCCAAAATACATGCTTATTGTAAAAACATTTAGAGATCCTATTGACGATAGGAGAGCTCATCTTAAAAAGTTTGAAGAGTCGGCCAGAAAAAAAAATCAAAGTCTATTTGGCGTTTTACAATAACTTTAGAATTTTGTGAGGAACCCTTATCAACTACGGCACAAGGATAAGGTAAGAAATGTAATGCATTGTTGTCTCATTTTACACAATATGATTCTCGAGGATGAGGGGAAAACGATCTGCCAAGATTACGATCCTCAATTTGTGGAAGCTGAACAAGCTGGTGCAACTATGGAATAAATGATTCAAAACTCGACATTTATACATAGCTCTCAAGACACCAAGTTCTAATGACTGATTTGGTTCAGCATGCTTGGATGAGACGACGGGATGACGAAGATAACAAAGACGACGAAGATAATGAAGATGAGTAATTTAATTTATTTTGAACCGACGTTTTTAGTTTCTAGTTTTTTATGTGTAGTATTATTTTAGTTATATTATTTATGTTTTAATATATATTTGAAATTATAAACAAAAAATAAATAAATAAACAATCATTAGGTAATTAATGAAGTGATACTAATACACCATTTTACCATGTAAAATGGGTATCATGATATGATAGACACGCGGCAAAAAAGTGCATGTGGTTTGAGTCATCGCTACTCATGAACTCATGGTCTAAGTGGATGAGACAATTTTTAGTGGTTCACCTAATGAAGGGGCGTTTTTTACCATGTGATAACACATCAGCAAGACCATTTTCCTTCACAAAGTGATGTAGTGGTTCACCCTCCTCCAATAGTTACGTTAATAATTACCTAATTATTTTTAAAAATTTTATTTTAATAGAACGTAACAACAATTAAAAAAACATAAATAGTTAGATAATAGATAATTAGTATTCTAATCTATTAAAAGTATTCATTAGACTATGGGGTGTGGATGAGGCAAGTCTTTGGAGGATGCCCTTCCCGTCATCGACACGTCAACATCTAAGGAGGATGCCCCTCCAAAGATGGACCAAAGGGGATGGAGGATGGGCCTCCCTCATTTATTTATTTTTTTAATTTTGGCAAATTAAATATGCAATGAACCCATAAATATTATTGGAGATGAACCCATAAGCAAAAACAAGCTATAATTCAGTGGTTAAAGCTCCTCTTAACTATGTAAAAGATCCTGGGTTCGAGACCCACTAGCATCACTTTTTGCAAATATAATTGAACTGTGAAGTGATTTTGTTACGTATTGTACTAGTAAGTTAGCTAAATGCTATCTCTGCTCTTCTCTTTTATGTTCCTTCTTTCTAAGTATTGGTTTCCTTTTTCTTAATTTGCAAATGGAATCATTAACTTAGTAAATTTTCAATTTATTAATTTCCTATTAGGTTAGAAATTGTGAATATGATTATATGAAATCTGTTAAATTGCTAATGCATAATGGAATGATTATGTCATGAACCTTACTCGACCTGACCTGACCCGATCCGAACCGTCAAACCGATCTGAAATTTTTCATGTCCGGTTATATAAAATTTTAGCATCTAAAAATATTGAACCCACCGGAAAAAAACTTGGATCCGCCACTGCTTAAAGACCCTTCTTTCAACCATTTTTTATCCACGTCACATGGGACCCACATGTTATTTATCTTTTTCTATATAAGTATTCACACATCTATACTACTTTAATAAGGATATAGGAAGGATAGAATGGTAATTCAGCAATGTGTTGAAAACATCCTCAATGCACAATGTACAAGTCTCAAGGCACCAAGAAACACAAATAAATTACCCTTCTACTGGTTCATCTTCAGCCGTCCATTTCTCTCAATTTTCACACGGATCGCGATCTCAGCCGTCCACTTCACCTCACACACGGATCAACAATTCCTTTCTCTCTCATTCCTCACACATCTCACAAAACCATCAGATCTTCTCTCTCTTCTCTCTCTCTCTCTCTCGGCGACTCAAGAAATCCATGCCAGATCTATCACCAGATCCGTTTCATGAGCAGATCTGTGAGGATTCCACCGCCTATTCCCCTCTGCCTTGTTACGCTGCTTCAATCGCGGCTTCTCTTTCATTCCAGGTTTGTCTTTTATTCAGGAATCGTCATTCTCTAAGAATCGAAAGCTTTGATCTTGATTTTGTTTTTAGGGCTTTGCTGATTTCAGGCAATCTTGGGTTTTGTAAGTGGAGATTCTGGCGATATAGGGCTTAAACAAGCTAGGGTTTTGGTAAGAACTGATACCTGTAGAATCATTTCTTTCTTCTGATTTAATGAATATATCTGGCTCTAATATGGCAAGTTATGGTTATGATGTTTGACGGTAGTTTCTATATGTTTTTCAGATGTCGAAGGCACCAAGGGATCCACAGATTTGAACAAGGGATCCACAGATTTGCTAGAGAATGGCCGGAATCAGGTGACTGTCTGTCCATGAATCTCTCTGGAATCATGTTTCAGATGAAGGTAAACACACAAATCGCTCTTTAAGACGACGTTTTACTTCCATATTAATTACGTTGTCCTTTGCACAACTTGAATTACTATTAATTACGTTGTCCTTGCAGGAGTCTTTGCAAGGAGAGGGTATAATATCGAGTCACTTGCTGTTGGTTTAAACAAGGACAGAGCTCTTTTTACTATAGCTGTATCTGGGACTGAAAGAATGATAGAGCAAGTTATGAAACAACTTCTAAAGCCTGTTAATGTTTTAAAGGTTTTGACTTACATTTTGACTATTGATTGATTCATCATATCATCTATTTGTTTTTTAAAGCTTTAACTGTCAAATTGACCGTTTTAATAGGTTGAAGATATCTCAAAGGAGCCACAAGTAGAACGTGAGTTGATGCTCAGTAAGATAAATGCAGATCCAAGATACCGTTTACAGGTATTTATATAATTACGCCATGCTCTTCATATTTTGGTTAATGAGTGTTATATATGTTACACTGAAGTACTGAACTGTTCTGATAAGTTGCAACGAGTGTTATAAGAGCTGCTGGGATCATAGTCACCTGGATCGTAGTGTATCCAATCGGAAATTGTAAGCGTACCAGAACGGGTCAAAAATATGAATCTAAGAGCTGCTGGGATCATAGTCACCTGGATTAAGATACGCTCCGGTACACATACAAAACGATTAAGTTTAGAAATTTTGCTTGGCCCGAACATTTATTTACTCAACCCTTCTAATTTTCAGGCTCCATCTATGAATTTAGAGTGTTTAGCAAGCTACATATCTGAGTTATCTCTTGTGGAGTATAACATGCTGCGATACATACTTTCTCCATCCCAGAATCCTTGGGTAGGTCCCATTCCAATTCATAATTACTGTTTGCTTCGATTATATCGTACTAAAGTTAGAATAAATTCATGATAAATCTACAGAACTCGACGTTGAAGCATCATACTCAGTAGAACTAAGCATAAAGTTTATAGAGGGTCTTTAAAGGTTGTAGATAACCAGGCATTTGAAACCCAAAAAGTTGTCGTCTTGAGTTCTGGATTGTAGATCTGTCATCCTTGCTTATACATAAACACATAATTTCTGGGGTTTCTTTGTTTATGAGTTCTAGCCCTAATTGTATAAATATAATTAACCTTGCTGTCAAATTTATAGAATATGAAGTTCTATAAGTTTATCATTTATTCTTAATTCTTAGTATTATATACCCTGCTTTTTCAGTTAAGATCTTGATCTGTTGTAGTGTTATTTTTCATAGTTGCTTCTTATGCAACTCAGAATGAGTTAAGATGATATTTCATATTTAAACAATAGTTGCTTTGGCCAAATTTTTACAATTGTCCATTAGAGAATCACTGAAGCATCAAAAGATCTCTCCATTGCATATACTCATATCGCTATGTTTACTAACAAGCTAAGGGGTCTATGTTATTCAGGAGGATGTTGCTGGATGTTTTGAATCTAATGCTGATCTTGCTAAAGCTTTAGATGCAAAACAAAGTGCATCTATTAGTCTTCCAATGGAGGAGAATGGTTGAAGAAGCTGGTGACGTCAACGACGGTTTACAAGGGCATATGCATAGAAAAGTTTTTGGAATATTTCTGGTGGTGTTGGGATAGACTCAAGGCATGCTTTCAAACGAAGACGTTTTATGAAGCTGTAAACCAGTATGCGTAAATGGGTCTTCGTACTTTTTGTTTGGCGTGGCGGGAACTAAATGAGGTAAGTATCATGATTGGTATTTGATGTTTAAAGAAGAGAGGTACACATACTCTCTGTATATGTATATATGTGTATGTGTATGTATTCTACAACTTAAAATCTATATTTACAGTGGAGAGTAGCAGAGGTTTGCCAAAGATTAGAACAGGACCTTGAAATACTCGGGGTTGCTGCAATTGAGGACCGTTTACAGGTAATTCTTTATGTTTATAAAAAATTAAATAAAATAAAGAAGTTTAGCAAATGCAAAGAAACCATATTTCTAATTTTCAACCGTGTACATTGTATAGGATGGTGTGCCTGAAGCAATCTGGATATAAAAACAACTCTGTGTGTGTATGAGTGATGTTATTCTGATTGATGTCATAACTTACTTCGTTACAGGGATCAACATGTGTTTTCACAGAAGCTATACTACGCAACTATGGCTTTCACACTGGCCTCTTCACATCTCCACACCTCATTGACGTTTGAGAAAGATTTCGATTGAACGGGCCAGTCTTTGAAGCCTTTAAATACAATTTAAACAGCGTATCATGATGTCACTTTATTTGTTCAAATATATTCTTTTTAAGTTGCTAAGTTTTCTTCTGTTTCAGAGAGGACATATGCATATGAATAACTGATGGTTTCTTTGCATCATATATTATTGGTGTTGTGGTAACAACACACATGGTGATTGGCGGCTTTACATTCACTATAGGCTGGTAAGATATGAAACTATCTTATGAACAATTATATATCAAATTTCATATGTTATAATAAAATTTAATATGAAAAACAAACTTATGTCTATGTAGGTACTCATTGAGAGTTTGAGACCACGAATCCATCTATTGCTTAATGAATAAGGTAATTGTACTTCCCTATACTCGATTTTAGACTGATATATGTTGCCGGCGACTTGATTATGTGCTTAGAATGGTTTTGGTAAATTGTAGGGATAATATTGACAGGTTATAAAGCTGGAGCTTCATACATGGATGAATGGGTCTAACGGTTCAAACGGGTCAGATGTGTTGCAGCACTGGGCCATTCAGTCACGTTTATTTTCTGTTTTATTGGGTCTAAATAAAATGATTTTGTTTTCAATTGACCCACCCAAAACTTCAATGTCCGTTCTTAACAACGAAGAGATCACCTGCAGCTACATATGTGAGTTGTGAGGGGACGAGATGACGGTGGTCAGGCATCACTCCGGAGCACAATTCCGAAAGCAGTTGTCTATTGTCATATTAAAGAGGCCAAGCAAAATCTATCAAGTTAAGTTGGCACACAAAGCGGAAGGAGGGAGGTAACTCTTATCTTTTAATATCAGAAAACTTATCTTTTATTATTTAAGAAAGACAGTCATAAAACTAGATCATTTAATGTGGTTAACTATATAGTAGTCACAAGCGCCCTAGAGCCTAGACGCAAGCCTAGGCTCTAAGGGTGAGGCGAGGCACAACCAAATTGCCTCAAACACACTCAGGTGCTACAAACGCTCTGCACCAGCCTCTGTGGGCCTGAACCAGCCTTGTGGTTCCTTTGTTTGACTTGAATCCACTCTATAGTCATCTCTCTTGCCAAATTTCATTAAAACCACACTAAAAAATACAATACATTTAAAAAAATATATTAGATCTATCATATCTGTAATGATCTGTATTTTACTCTTAGCAAAAGATAGTTCCAGTCGTTGTGTTGACTATCACATAGGTAATCGAACCATTTAAGATAAGTAGTATAGTATCTACTGGAAGTAAGAAGAGTTAACTTCAATAAGTTATTGAAACCTTTAACAGGCTTCTCAACGTGACCTGGTTTTGGGGTTGTTCATGTAGGTAAGTTGTGTGGCGTTTCATTGGTAAGTAAAATGAAAGCGTGTTGCTATTTTTCTAAAAGAAACGAAGTATGTATTCCTTTTTTGGTAGTTTTTAAAGTTGGATTAGCAAGTGTTGATTTTTGTTGAAAATAGAACTAAAGATATATGCCAAGAATTAAGTATAACTGGGTAAATGTATAAATATATTACATGCTAATATCCATTTATTTTTATTTTTAACTTCAATAATATATTAAAAAATCTTGTAGGAAGTGAGCTTTTGGCTTTTCCAGGGGTGATTAGTTTTATGCATCATATCCTACGAGTGAGTTTTTGACTGATACCTTAAAGTGAGGTTTTGCATAAGGAGGGTTTCTCATTTCTGTAGCCACTGGTGTTTCTGACACTAAACAATGGTAAGGAATGGTAACTCACACAAACATGGAAGCTTGTGGATGAATATTCTGATGATGTAGTCCTTGGCTTGGCTCTAAACCATCAAGAAAGCGACACCATTCAAGGGAGGTGGATTGCACACAAATGGAAGAGTGAAAATCGGTCACAACTCAAGATCTTGTAATGGCCAAAGGACAATCAGCATCACAGACTGGATGATATTTTTTTCTTTCTATTTTTACTTTAATTTGGTCCGTCTTTTTGGGTTTTTAACAACTAAACTTAGACTGTCTTTTGGGTTGCTTAACTTTCTATTTAAGTTTGATATTATGTGGTCTTTTGACTTTTGAGCTGAGAAAGAAATAATTGTTTGGTTTACTTAAATTGATTCAGAAATGGTTGTTTGATATTGTGTTGGCAGCTTTATTTTAGTTTAGTGCTGCTGTTCATTTTGTTTTTATTATTGCCATTTCATAATGATGAATATAGAATCAAGTTACAAAAAAGTAGGTTGGCCAATCCCTGTATTTTGGTTAGCTGTTGCATTTCAGTTTGATGCTGCTGGTGTTTTTAGTTTATCCTTTATTGTCTGCTAGATCTCAAAAAACATGCTAGAAATATTATTGCAGTTATTATTGTTATTATTATTATTATTATTCATTTTACTTACTGAAAAACCACCAATGGGGTAGTGGTCCATTAGTAAATGTAAAACCTTTAAACACTTTGGGAGGAGAGGTATTGGATTCGAGTCCCATAGACAGTAGGGAATAAAAGAAATTTACCGGTTAAAAAATAAACCTAATGAAAAACCAGGATTTTTAATGGGTTGTCATGTGCTCAAATTTAGATCTTAATCTATTGGCTCGACAATATGATGATGCTGTAAGATCTATGTTCCTGGGCTTTTGATTGATTGCTTTATTCCACCAGCTGAGTTACGATTCGGGGACGTGAGTGTTGCATCTGAGTATTCTCAAGAAGGAAGGGTTGAAGAGGGATGTATGAAAAGATATATGAAAAGAATCGGTGGGATTGGATACTAATAGGGATAGATTTGACTTATAAAATGCAATAGAAACTCTTGATTTTGAGTAAGTTTTCTTGAATCTATTAATATTTCTAAGGATTATCATCTTTTGAGGCTTTGATTTCTGTTTCAGTCAAGAGTTATGTAATGAAGGCAGCCTTTTTTCTCTCGATGTATTGTATTTGCATCATATCTTAGTTAAAAGTGGTGTTAGGGTTAGAAAGAGATTTGACCCATGTAATATCTTATTATTTTTGTACAATACACAAGTTCTTTTAAAGTACAATGCTTTTAGTTTTGTTACTCATTTGACTTTTGACAAGTACTTTACCCAAAAAAGACTTTTGACAAGTAAATAACTATTGGGATCAGGTGGTCTTTATGGGTAAACAGTAGAAGCTGAATTTGAACCTGAGAACATTGCTAGAGAGGAATAATATGTTTACCAACAATGTGCCATCAGGGGCGGACCTACATAGCAACCCATGGGTTCACGTGAACCTACAGAGTTACGAATTTTTGACCTACATAGCCCATTGGCAAAAGACGACCCTATACGCGTGCGACCGCAGCCAGTGCTGGGTGGCCAAGCCCACCATCACCAGTTTCGGGAAAAACCCATCACTCGAAGGCCCATTATGGCAAAACCCGACTGGGATCAGATTCAACCTTGGGGCCCAAATTTTCACTTGACCTGCAATAGCGATCGAGCCAGTGCCTGCTGAAGAGCAAGTTAAATGAGTCATTAGCTTAGAGCCACCAACTTTTAGGGCTTCTCATCTTGGATTTTTTTTTTCATATCTGCGACTTGGAACGATTGTTTCCACATGACTGTCTGCGACTTGGAACGATTCCTAACCCAGATGAAACCAAGATACTTAGGTAGCGTTTGGTATGAAGGAATAGAAGGCGGAATGGAATGGATCATTCTGATGGAATGAAAAGAAACATGTTTGGTTATCATGTGGCAATGGAATAGAGCATTCCACAAGGAATGCAAACCTTCCAAATATAACATTTTTCATTCCTTTGTAAGGTGGTGTTTTTTTTTTTTTTTCATTCCTTCAAGGAATGGAAATAAATATATTATTATTATTATTATTATTATTATTATTATTATTTACCATTACTATTTTTATTATTATTATTTACCATTACTATTATTATTATTATTATTATTATTATTATTATTATTATTATTATTATTATTATTATTATCGTCTTTAATAACCCACCGTCGTCATGTACCTCCACTGTCACACGCCACCACCTTCGCCGCCACCAACGGGCAACACCACTGCCGACACAACCACCATCGTTACCACTGTCGCCGCCATCCACCGTCGTCGTCACCCACATTCCCCGCCACCACCACCACCCACCTCCACCCCAGCCGTCACCCACCTCCGCCCCAGCCGTCACCCACCTCCGCCCCAGCTGTCACCCGCCACCATCCACATCCGCCCCTGCTGTCACCCACCGCCGACACATCCGCCTCCGTCGTCACCCACCACCACCCACCACCCCCGCCACAGCCACCATCCACCCTCACCTCCGCCTTCACCCGCAACCACCTCCACCACCAACCACCACCGCCGGCGTCACCCACCACCATTGTCGCCGCCGCTACCTACCCCCGCTCCAACAACCTACCCCTGCCCCAGCCACCACCCACCATTATCGCCACCTACCATCACCACCTCCGACCACCGCTACAACTGCCACCTATCACCACCCACCCACCACCATCGACTACCATCATTCACCTCCGATTTTATTCCTACATCTGTTCTTTCCTACCAAACAACACAAATTAATAATTCATTTCATTCTCACATTGATACCAAACAAGACATGGAATGGTAATGATTCATTCCATTACATCGTCCATTCCATTCCCTCTACCATTCCATTCCCTTGTCTATTCCATTACGCCATACCAAACAGACCCTTAATTTCTTCCCTTAAACCACTTATATTCTCCTCATCTCGATTAAATACCAAATTGTTACTTTTATTCCATATGCACCATATTGTGTATTGTGGTTTGAATAATTGAATAAAGTACCTTTTTTTCTATCCGAGAACCCCTTGCGTGTGTGTGCACGACAAATAAGTCTTTGACTTCAAAAAAAAAAAAAAACCCTGTAGAATCCCAAACCAATTGAGTAAAGCAACACACTACAACCAGATGGTTTGTTGTTTCATTAGTCTCACCACAAAATCTACATCCAAGGGATTCCAAATTAACATTCCTCTACGCTAACGTGACCAAGGTTGGTAGCCAATCCAAGACCAATCTCCATGAAAGAAAACAAGTACTACATTGTGAATTATCGTCGCCACTACATCGTATTGCAAAGTTTCACCCTTAGAATTACTAACAAGTGTTGTGTTTTCCGTTGCATCGCGAATTTGGTTTTGGATATGGCTCAAAACCGAACCGCCCCGTTCATAGCCCTAAACTCACCAACCTAAGTGATATGTTTCCCGCCGCATCGCGCGGGTAAACGACTAGTACAACACATATACATACACTATATATGTCTCCATCATCTCTATAAAAAACCTACAACTACAAAGAAATAGGTAAAAAGGGTGCCAAATAAAAACAAAGCCTTGCAGCTAAAATGAATTTCTCACACTTTCCTTGAAACTCACCCCACTTCACCACATTACACAAACCATGTGTTGGGTGCCAAATCGAATATCATGAGCGACATGGGCAATGGTCATGGCGTGATCCCTTTTTTTTTGGAGGGGGCAGGGAGTTTTACCCCATTACGAATGGTCTGATAACAAGGGTCATGTGTTTATTGGGTTAAAGTTTGTGGTTATACTTGTAATAATTCAAGTGCAATCATGTTAAAGTTTGGGTTAAAGATTTGATCAATACAACTTTTTTTTAACGGCAAATCACTTTATATATAAATATAAAGAGCCAGCAAAATATATGAATATAAAGAGCCAGCAAAAAACTGGGATACAAAACAAAACAAAAAAACAACAAGAAAAACAAGACCGGAAAAACGAGTTACATAATGTCTGATACGTCAAAGATCCACCCATTTCTCCCAAACCGGCTTTTTTACCTTCGCACGATTGCAAATCCAAAGGAACGAACCTTCCTTTATAAACTCCACCGTCTTCATGATAGGGATAAATCTTCCTTCAAAGACCATCTCGTTTCTCGCGCTCCAAATTCTCCAAACCGTTGCAATAACTATAGTATACACTAAACGTTTCCATTTGCTACTACCCGGACTCTCTTTGACATAGCTCACCAAATCCAAAAGCGACGAAACATTCACCGGGAAGCGAATACGGGTCCATGCCAAAACATTCCACCAAATACATCTAGCCCATAAGCAATTACAAAAAATATGGTCTGAGTTCTCCACTTCGAGACCGCACCGCGGAACTCATTTTTGTTAGTATTCTATAGAGCATTTTTCACAGTTCTCAACCCCAATAACCCCAATATTATTCTTGTGATAGTATTGTTTATGTAATCGAAATCAACACATTAATGAGTTGTTAAAACTTTATAGAAGAGAAAACTGTTAATGAATCAACCAAACCCGGCATGTCTGTCATAGAAACAACCCATTTCAACCTGAACCGATTTAACCCGTTAACATAAAGTAGTGCTTAAGGTTTGGTATTCCGGCTTCATTAACAAGAAAATTATAAGATCACATGTATATAAATATGAGTGTGCGCATCGGGTTATGTTATCCAAACTTGATTAAATGGTAAAATTATAAATAGATTAGGAAAACCAAAAAAAAGGCAACGGGCCAAATAGGCCCAAAGCGTAGCTTGAAAGCATAAAATCTCTTCAATCATCTTATCAGCAAATTACATTTTGTTGTGAATTTTTGTCTTTCGTAATCATACCCAACACATCAACTATTTATCAAACAAATGTTGGACAGAGTGACAAACAAGTGTTTCATGTAAACCCAATCAGATCTTTTGACAAACAAAAATATCCCTTTTGATCCAAACCAGTTTATTGTAATATTTTAAATTGCTCTCTCGCAAGAGTGTTGATATGTTTTTAACAAAAAACCTTAAAAAAGAATTTAAAATCATTATACAAAACACACACACGCATATGTAGATGTATATGTGTGTATAAGTGGAGAGAGCGACTCACTTCCTCCTTGGAGAAGCATATATACTTTTGATTCATAATGAAGTTGCAGATGCTTTGTTTTGATAGATTCCTGGAGAATTTAGACTGGACGGTATGGGGCACGGCCAAGGGCCGGCAAGCCCCAGTGCCGCCCCGGAACACCGCCCCCCTTGGCCTGTCCCCGTCTTCACCAGCAACCCACAGCCGCCCAAGCCGTGCCGCCTCCTTTCACATACACCTATACATACATACATATATACACATAAAGGGGCTCATCCCCCATCCCTTTGGTCCATCCCCTTTAGGCCCATCCTCACACCCGCTTACATGGCGGATGACGTGGCGGCCCATCCTCCCCACACCATACCTTCCAGTCTTAGGAACCGAAAAATAAGTTATACAAATATATCAAGAAAGTGCTTCTCATACAACACGTTTGTCCCACACATCAATAGAAAGTACTTCTCAGTTCATTTCTATATTTTTGTTGAAAGAATAAAAAAAAGCTTGGCTTTATCTCTCTTTGAAATATGCTAACAACTGATGATCAAAAAGCTTGGATTTTTCATAATAGTAATGGTTTATTTGCAAATAAAATATGGTGTGATCAGTCTGTCAATAACTTAAAACCACCTGACGATGAGATAAAATCGAGTGTGAGGTGGCGACGCGTTAATAACGCAAAATTACAACCACCTGACGATGAGATGAAGGTCAGCTCAAGTTTAACTTATGAATGCTCAAGCTCGAGGTTGGCTCGTCGATAATTTTTCAAGTGATATATTTTTCGACCCGAATAGAGCTCCAGCTGCAGCAATTGATACAGGTTGAATAGGTAATTTGTTGCTAAAATTGGTTATAAAATGTAACTTGGTAATACAGTATGCCCTATCAAAACTATCAGTGATCAAATCATATAAATTTTGTATTATGATTATATTTCTTAATTGCTTTTTTTTTATGATTCTAGGAACAAAAAGGGTAGCACCAACAAGTTCACAGAGTACACGAGTAGCGTCTTCTCCTTATTCATCTTCCAAAACCAGTTTATCATTTAATCTGCCACAAAAGCTAAGCTTACTGGGAAAGGTAACTTCAAGTTTCTTAACCTTTTTTTTATAAATTTTATAAGTTTTCTATAAATTTGATACATTATAGGAAGCTGTTCAACAACAAGAAAGAGCGCAGAAAATTGGCCTTCAAGCGCTTAGAAATGCCTCAGCCTCCGAAACTCTTCTTTGGTCTCTCAAGTATGACTATTTGATCCTACTCATTATCATAGAGGTGGCAATTTTCGACCCGTTTGCTTATGATGGGGTCAATTTGGGTTATAGTTTATCTCAAACGGGTCCAATCGTTAAATGTGACTTAAACTGGTTAAACGGTTCGAAAATTGCCAAATATGTATTTTTAATTAACAAACCTTCTAAATCATTATATTTTGAGTAGACTACCATTTTCATCCCTGAGGTTTGGTCACATTTGGGACTTTCGTCCAAAGGTTTGTTTTTTCGCATCTGGATCCATAAAGTTTGAAATCTTGTCATTGTCACCCGACTCGTTAACTTAATCCATTTTTAACGTTAATTCAAGGGTATTTTTGTCATTTTAGGCATTTTTAATTAAAATACATCTTTTTTCGGAAATACCCGACTTAACGTAAAAAAAAGTGATGAAGTTACGAGTCGGATTAAAATGACAAGATTTTAAACCTTTTGGATCTAGATGCGAAGAAACAAATTTTTAGACAAAAGTCAAAAAAATGGCCAAACCTTAGGGACGAAAATGACATTTACTCTTATATTTCAAATGTGTATAGTTTATCTCAACGGGCCCAATCATCAAGTGGTTGCCCTCATCTAAACCAACCCGCCCTTCTCTACCATGTTGATACTTGTATCGTTCTTGGTTATATTTTATCTCTAACAAGACATTCGAATAAAGTTTCAAAACTTAGCTAAAAGCCTAAAATGCAGACGTGTCAAACAGGCTATATGGGTCAAAATACGGCCAGAGTGCTATCAAATGCTTAAATCAATTTCAGTTTAAATAAGATTATTGTTTAACAAAAATAACTTTTATCATCTTGTTTGGCGCATTATTTATTTACAAAACTAAAAAAAAAAAGTGGACAAAAAAGTGTTGACAGGTCAGCAACCAACCCGACCTGGGTATCTTGCTTTCTGTAACATCAAGTTTTTACATGTGTTGCAGGACTTTGTCAACGCTGACCAAGTCTGCTAACCCTGATGACCCAACAGATTGTTTCAATCAGTTTCTCGAGTTCCATAACCAAATTGTTCAGGCCATAACCAACACGGTGTCAATCAAAGCAGCAACCGAAACAACTAACAAAGTCTAAAAGTATCAAAACACTTACTCTTAGAGTGTAGTAAGTAATCAAAATGCTTTCATCTCCTTCAATGGTGGTCGCCTTCATGAAAAGGCCAACTTCAGCTTCTGGAATAATCCCTGCTGCCTTTTCTCTTCTCGCAAGCTCGGTTAACATTTCTGTATTTCATCGTTTATATTATATTCATTAATCGTATATTTTTTTACAAACAAACCGATGTTATATGGAGGCTAATTAAGTTACCTAAACGAGATCCAACGCCTTGCCGAGAAATCAAGGGTCTCCTTAACAGTCATTTCTCCAGCATGAATATCGTTATGACTGATGTAAGCCGCTGTCCTTCGAGGCTCAAACTCATTGAGTTTATGACCGTTGTAACTTATCTCCCCTTCAACTCTTAAGCTCGGATCCAATCTTCCCGCCAAAGCCAACAGAAGTGTTGTCTTACCAGAAGATGGTGGCCCCAACAAAAGTGTCATCCTGTATAAATATCATCTAGTTAATAACTTTGTACTACAATATCATCTAGTTAATAAGATATATACATACCTTCCAGCACACCACATATGCGTTCTAAACCTAACAAAAGCATAATACAAATTTATGTTCCAAATTTCCATAAATTGAAAACCAAAACAACGTTGCAGATAATTCTATTGTGCAATTGAGTCAGCAACAATTAAAACTCTAAAAACCTAAAACAAGTACAACTCCAGAAGCTAAAACACAGGTCTATAAATCAATACCTTTAGATCTGAGATTTGAATGCCCTAATTTGGAGAATTGATCGATTGATTTGGGATTTATATGCAGTAGGGTTGGGTTGTGATCAGACGGCATTTGTGTGTGTAAACCGACTATAATGATTGCGGAGAAGTCGAACCGGTGAAGCATTGAACACCATAACCTTTTGATTCCATCCTTCAATGTCCAGCGTCATGTAGGCGACAAACATTGAACTGGGGGCAAATTTGGGAGAAAATGATGAAAAATTGGGGAAAAGGCTATGACTGATCGACTGCCATCTTAAAATTAAGGGAGGAAATTACATTTTAATCCTAAGGAAATGTATTATATAGTAATATAGATATAGATTACGATGAACCTGTCAAACGAGAAAAAATAGACGCGGGTTCATCGTAACGCGCGAGTCCTAGATCAACTTAGTTATTTTATTTTATGTTTTACGTTTCGGTTTAATTTCTTCACATTAACACGCCCTAACTTCATTGTCGGTGATCGCTGGCAATAGTGTGGTATTAGTGCTCGCCCCCGTCGTAACGCGGGGAGTGCTTAATCTATACTATATAATAAAACAAACCCGTTTTGGGACACTTGTCATTCTCTCATTTAATTGATTAAAATTATTAATAATACTAATAATATTTAATCTAATCTAATACAAATAATAATAATAATAATAATAATAATATTTAATCTAATCTAATACAAATTCTTATTATTAATTCAATAACGGATAACCTATTGTTAAACTAAAACTTCAATAGAATCTTAAATCCAAGCCAAACAAGTTTCGAAATTCATAATAATATTAATATGTTAGACTAAATATATTATTGATATATATAACTAAAATTATTATCAATAATATTAATAATAGGTTTAGAATCAAATACAAAGATTCAAAAAATAAGAAGTCGTACAAAGGGTATCAAATAGACTCTGATTGACCACATTCAACGGACATTAGAGCCGTCTTATCGAACTCTACGACATTAATTAATATGTACGAGTTGATGGGTTATATTTATATTAACTCATTTATGTCAATATGGTATGTAAATGTCTCTGTCTTTGTTTTGCATTTATAAAAAATATCTATACTATATAGTTTAAATTGTTCAACCCGTGTAACACACGGGAAACTAACCTAGTATTAGTTATTAAGAAAAGACACCCTGAAGTATATTATATTATTTTATTATTAAGAAAAGACACCATTACGGATCACGATCACATATACATTTGCGTATAAAATTATTGCATTTACGACTGGAAGTGGGGTACCTGTAGATAACATCATGATAATAACAAACTCCCCACAATAGACCACTTGCAAGTGGCAAATTAATAACCCATTCACATGTAACATCTATACTATATGATGGGCATAAAAACCGGTTCCTACCCGATTCCAGTGGACCCGACCCGGACCCGGTTCCGGTTCCTACCCGGCTAATAGTAGAACCGGTTCCGGGTTTAAAAAACCCGTAGGTTCCGACCCGGTTCCACATTTTATAAATAAAATCGGTTCCTACCCGGACCCTACCCGGACCCGGTGCGTACCCGAAACCTGGTTCCTACCCGGAACCGGTTACATAAAACACACTAAACCTTCGAAGAACCGGTTAATTGTGGAGCTTTGAAGGTGTAACTTATGTATTTTTAAAGGCATAGGGGCAAGGAATATATAATTGGTTTCTAACATTAGGAACCGTTTCCTAATAATAATTGCAGCCTTGCAGGTTAATACATTGAATCTAACGGCAGGAACCGATTCATGCGGGTATTGGCATCTTTTTCAATGATTTGACCGAAATCGATTCCTTACAGTATTTGCAGACTTTTTCATTTAATAACCTGCTGGAACCAGTTCCTAATAGTTTTGCAGCTTTTTCATTGAGTTATCTGGAGAAACCGGTTCTTCTGAGGAACCGGTTACAACCCGACCCGGAACCGGATACTATCGGTTCTAGTTTTATTGGTCTAAACCCGGGTAGGAACTGGAACCGGTTCCTCACAGAACCCGGTTCCATTCACTTCTTCCAGGAACCGGTTACGGGTAGGAACCGGTTCCGGGTAGTAAAAAGAACCGATTATGCCCATCTCTACTATATAATAAAAGAAACCTATTTGGGGACACTTGTCATTCTCTCATTTAATTGATTAAAATTATTAATAATACTAATAATAATATTTAATCTAATCTAATACAAATAATAATAATATTTAATCTAATCTAATAAAAATTCTTATTCTTATTATTAATTCAATAACCTATTGTTAAACTAAAACTTCAATAGAATCTTAAATCCTAACTAAACAAGTTTCGAAATTCATAATAATATTAATACGTTAGACTAAATATATTATTGATCTGTATAACTAAAACTATTATCAATAATATTAATAATAGGTTTAGAAGTACAAAGGGTATCAAATAGACTCTGATTGACCTCATTCAACCGACATTAGAGCCGTCTTATCGAACTCTACGACATTAATTAATATGTACGAGTTGATGGGTTACATTTATATTAACTCATTTATGTCAATATGGTATGTAAATGTCTCTGTCTTTGTTTTGCATTTACAGGAAATATCTATATTATATAGTTTAAATTGTTCAACCCGTGTAACACACGGGGAACTAACCTAGTTCTAAAATATGAGATTTTAATACAACATTAGCTTTAAAAGATGAGATTTTAATACAACGTTCGTTTTTTATTTGAATTAATAGTTTCACATGTAACATTCTAAAAGATGCGATTTTAATACAACATTAGCTTTAAAAGATGAGATTTTAATACAAATTATTTTTTTATTTGAATTATTTAATACAACATTAGCTTTAAAAGATGAGATTTTAATACAACATTCTTTTTTTATTTGAATTATTTAATACAACATTACCTTTAAAAGATGAGATCAACCAGCAGTTCTTAGAAATCCAACAGTTCACTATATCTCACATCAAAAGTAGTAGTTTAATGCAACAATGTAACTATCCAGTAGTTTGCTAACTACTAACAGTTACATTATTTAATGAACTGTTAAAGGTCGCTTTCATGGTGACGTCACTAGCAGTTCACCCCTGCTATATATAGTTCTTCTTTTAAATTGTAATAGTTAACACTTAGAGCCTGAGCGCATAAGAACTAAGTGAGAGAGTGTTCACCTGGTGAGCGGGGTACATTTGTACCGTGTGATTGTATTACATTCTTATATGAATTCAATGAAATCGTTTTGCAACCATTCTCAAATCCAGCACTGTTAGATTGATGTGTTTGCTTATTACTATTTGATTAAATTTCCAATTTGATTAACTGTTTTATCAGAAAAACACACACTACACACACTCTCAGATCCAACAGCCGCAACACCCATTGGAATTTCAAAACCGATCCTATTGAAAACAAAGCTCTAGTTCTTTGACGTCGAGAAATTATTATGCACGACTCTCTGCACTCTCTTCAGGAGACCAACATGAGACAACGCGTTAGGTAAATTAGATCAAAGAATAGGTCAAGTTTAATATGAGACAACGTATTATGGTTAATGCTAGTGAGTGAAAAAAAGTGTTATATCGTTGCTAAAGGTGGTGATAGGGGTGCAGCATTCAAGAGAGGGGGGGGACCCCTCGAACTTTTCGCTTAGTAATGTTATGTATTTACATTTCATATAAATTTTTTTAGGTATATACGTTTTTGTCCCCCCAAATATTCAGTCCGGTGACTTTTGACCCCCGGTGAAAATTTTCAAGCTTCGCCACTGGGTGGTGAGACTCTCACCAACTAACCCTATTAAAGGTGTGTAATAATTTAGTTAAATGAAGTAAAAAGAAAATAAAAAAAGGTGTGATGTGATTGTTTGATCGAATAAAAGAAGGAAAAGAAATTAAGTTTGTCATTCACGCTCGTTACTAAAGCAACGCCCCATTGTTGGTGCTGGTCAATAACGCCAGCACCATGGTGTAAAGAGGCCCCATAGGTTGAGTTGTGTTATGAATAACGCCAACTACACTTAGTCTAATGAATTAAAAAAAATGTTTTGTGAAAAATGAAAATGACCATAAATAAAATTGAAGCAAGAAAATTATCCCTCTCGTTTTTATCTACTTTGGGGTTTAACGTTTACTTATGACTCCTTTAAATTCCAAGTCCAAAGGTGCATTTAATGGCATTGACGTGGGTTGTGACAATGTTCCTATTTCCTAAATAGAACATTGTTTTGGTTTTCCTAGGCGTTACTATTTGGATTTCTTAAAGGTCAGATTCTTGAAAAGTGATTATGCTTTTTTTTTGAACGGCAAACAACAAAACTTTATTCATCATCAAGTTTTGACAATACAATGGTTAGTAAGCTACTAAACCAACCACCTATACGTCATCACCAAAAACAAACAAGAAAAAAAAAAGAACATGTAATTTAAAACAGTGTGCTTCCCGCTTATCTCTCCAAATTAAATCTCACCCAGTTTCCCCAATCTATGCTTATCCGTTTCGCTCGAAATTTTATCCACATAAAGGATATAGCTTGAATCTCGCCGAAGATTGTGTCGATGTTTATTCGTTTGCCCCCGAAGATGTGTTCGTTTCTTGCCTTCCAAATTTCCCAACACGTTGCCAAGAGTATCACCTTTATAATTTTGTTCTTGTGTTTGTCTGTTGTCTCGGACTTGTGGAAACTTAGTAACTCCTTTGTGCTTCTCACCTGGATCTGTTGAGTCTTACACCACGAAGTAATCTTTTGCAAGATACATACGGTTACACAGCATCTAGCGAAGAGATGATCAGCGTCCTCCTCATATTGATTACATAGTTTGCATAATGGAGGACCCGATAGCATGCCTCTCCTCTGTAATCCTTTTAAGGTTGCTAACCGGTCCTGAATCGCTCGCCACGCAAAGATGTTCACCTTTTTTGGTACGTATTTTATCCATTCAATCGGGTAATACGGCACAGCAAATCTATTCAATAACTTGCGACATGATGCTACAGAGAATTCCCCATCCCTATTCGCTGGCCAACTCCATTTGTCCGATCGATCTTCCAAGCTGATGCCCTGTGAGATGGTTGATATCTGTTGTAGTTGTTCCAAGATGTTATCGGTTTCCGGAAAAGTGATTATGCTACTTTGATGCCAACAATGAAAAAGGATAAACTGTTATGAATATAGTGGTTATGAATATTGTGAGTATCCATGTTTCTAACTCCATATCATTTATGTTCTAGAGCCTTATAAATAGTAGTCAATGTATTTGGTTTTAGATATCTCAAAATGAATAAAACACTCCCATTCTCCATGTTTCTATCTCTCTATAATCTTTAGCTTGTTAGTAAACTATTATATAATACGTTATCAGCACGACTTGCTTTTAGAGTTGGATTGTATTATCACAAAATAAATTAACTTTTCATTGTTCTTCGTTCTCTTAAACTATATTGCAATTCATACAATGTTGTGTTCATAGATTTGTTTTGTTCTCTCTTAAATCTAAAAAAATAATCCAGAGTTTATTTATATACAAGTCTGGGATATTTATATTTATTTGTTTACTAACACGTCTATACAAATTCACCATAAAAAGGGATGTTGATTCATGTTTCTTATAAGCAGAAAGGATAGTGATCATCTCATTATATTTCATTATAGACAATGAGTGAAATATATATTTTCATATCTTTTTTAATTAATGATAAAACTTATTTTGTCATTTAAACTAGTTAATAATTTCGTTATGTTGATGGATCTTATGGACGGATTAAATCACGAAACTAAACACATAAAATGTGTTGTTCAAAGGACCATTATGATATTATTTGCTATATATTTTTGTTTAATTAGAAAAAGGGTAAGAATACTTTTCTGTTTTCTTTCAATGTTAAGCCATAGAACTTTATTCCGTCTTTCATATTCAAAAGTTTTGGTTTATATGAATCCTAAGTGTTTTTCGTAGGTTTATGAATCATAAGAGTTTTTCGTAGAAAGATATAGTTAAAAGCACATATTTTCCTTTATTATATTATGGTTAGTAGTATACATACACTGAGGTTAAATAAGAAAAGGTATAAATAATTAATTATTCGGATTGTCGGTTTAGTTTGTTACATGTTCTTACCCGAGTAGAATTTTATAATGTAATGTTTCTCACCATCCTAACCTGAAATTCGGACACCTGTTTTGTTATTATTAAAGAATATGATCCCATTCTTTCTTCAAATTTCTTTATTATGCTTTACTAAATGACAATAAATTTGACACAGTTGGGCTTTAATCCCTTCGGTTTGCTTGTCTCTGTTAAAATTCCTTGTATACCATTTATGACTAGTGGGAAACCCGCGCGTTGCGGCGGAGTCAACGATATGTGACGAAAAAAATACACATCAAGATTACCCGTTTAGTTTCACTATGGGATCTCAAGCCATCAAACAAAGCCCTTATAATTGATTGGAACAATAACACCATAAAATGTTTGATTTCAAAGAAACTACATAATTGATTGGAACAATAAGCTAAGAGATAGTCTAAAATTTGAAATCATTCTGCCTTGATAAGGGTGTGAATAGTTGTATCACGAATCATCTAGCACATGTACAAGACTACAAGCATCCTTTCTCGAGGCAAGTCTTGGATGCAGGCTGCTGAAATAGATTGCTGGTAGACCTGGACACAACCGAAATTTACAAAATATAAATCTTTTATTAATCTATATTGTACGATACTGACCTAAGTATGCATACATTGTAAAAGACGCAACTCTAAAAGCTACCTTATTTGTTTCTATAACTTGAAGTGTGTGCTTACCACTTCTTCTGTAGCAACGCCAACATAACCGCCTTATAAGCCAACCACAAACTCATTATCAGTCCTGATGCATCCTATGTCAAACCCTTCCCATTCTCGATTCTTAACTGATGAAAATTAATACTAATTGGAAAGAATTGTCAATTCATATCCATTTAGTTGTTTCGTCACCAAAAGCCTTGAAATCAGCAGGTTTTGTGTATTCGTAAAAACCTTTTACCGGAAAATATTGTAAAAGCTGCAAAAAATACAAAAAAAAACAGACTTTTAGCGACGACGTTATCACCGCTAATGGTCATCAAGTAATAGTGACGAAACTCTTTAGTGATGCCATATTAGCGACGAAGTGTTGCCCCTAAAGGTGTTACAACAATAGCGGCACCATATACCTTTAGCGGCGACAACCGGGTCATCTTAATTAAAGCTCAAATTATAGATTTGATTATTCAAAATCTGATGAATAACTGGTGTAGTAAAAAAGTTAGCAATATATTCAAAATCTGAATTCTTTCCAAACACCCTTCTGTGTTGTATTTAAGTTGCAAACTTATATATTAATTTTCAATTAAAGGTTTCATTTGAGATTCAACACTGCTAATTAAGAAACCATCGCAATTTTCAAGAGGTTTAACAGTCGTTTAAACCATCATCGCAGCTGATTTTTGTGATCAACAAAAGAATAAAGGCTAAGTTCTATCTCGTATAGATCGTATATGGCTAGTGATTTTTCTCTATAATATATAAAGAAAAGTTGGTTAACCAGATGACCATTTGATCACACAAAGAATATAGAACGTATGTGGCTAGCGATTTTTCTCAATAATATATAAATAAAAGTTGGTTAACCAGATGATCATTTGATCACACAAAGAACGTAGAACGTACGTGGCTAATGATTTTTCTCTATACTATGCAAATAAAGGTTGGTTAACCGGATGATATTGAAATTGACAACTTAAAAACACGTAATAAAAAGAAAGAAATTTGTAGAGAGAGATCACGTGTATAATGATGGTGGGAAATGAAAGTTTGCATAACCATTAGAGATCTCACCTTCAAGGCGATTTTGAAGAAAATATTAAGTCCACCAGCATTGTAATACGGTTGAAGAAACATCACTACAAAAGTCCCATCAACTCACTAACTACAGAGCCATATTTTGGGCCGAAGAAGTAACTCTGGAGCCCGATACCTGCAAAATCCAAATTTCTGTAATTCCTGAAAGGCAAGTAGGACCCTTGTTTCAAGTCAGCAAGTCAACAACTAAAATATGAACATCCAGATTACCCTGGCCCATCGCCATCCGATCCCTTGCATCTCTGCAAAATCCCAGTCTGCATATACTGCTAGAAGTGTAGCCAATATTGCATAAAACACACAAATGTTAAACAGTTATAGCTTATAAAAACAACTCATATCTAGGGGTGTTAAAAACCCAAAACCGAATCAAAACAATAAACCGAACCGTAACCGAAAAAACCGATCCGAATAACCGGTGTTCGGTTTGGTTTTTAACAGAAACCAAACCGAATTCAATTCAGCTGAATTTGCTCAGGCTTGCATATTTGTAATTCGGTTTGGTTTTTGGTTTGGGGTACAAATATTTGAAAACCGAATAAACCAAATAATCCAAAACCCCTGGTCATATCAAAGAGATGTTATGGTAGCTGGTACTTACTATCTGAGCTAGTACGAATGCGAGCATGAGCAAGGTGCTAGGGCGCTCGAGGAATGACCAACTTTGAGATCTCGTCACAAATATGAGTGCTTGACTAATGATGCGCACTTGAAGGTATAGCGCTGGGGTGACCTCATCATCATTTCCAACAATCGATCGAACACCAAAAAGCCTCTGAACATAATAGTTATTTCTTGTCATGTTCATTTCTCTAAAAAGAACTTTGTATAATGAATGAAGAACAAAAGATAAAATGTTGTCGATTTACGGGGAAGAAGTCGGTTCTGGAGGATAGCCAAAAGAACAAAGCAGTAACAAGTGATAGATAAGTCCCGAGGACGATACCAGTGGCGAAAATCTCATTGACCTTCCACGAGTCGGGAAGTGGTGACGGTTTAACCCGGTCAGTGGAGATCATCATGATGGTGCTATCGTTAAGAATAGCGATGACAAGAATCATGAAAGACGAGAAGTCAAACCTCCATATGACAACAATGAGCATGAACCCCGTCACAATTCGGATGGTGATGGAGACTGCGTAGATTGTGTAGTTTTTCATTCTTTGGAAGATGGCTCAGCTTGTTAGTATAGCTGCGACTATCACGTTAAGCCCCGGCTGGGTCAAGATAATGTCGGAGGCACTCCTGGCAGCGTCTGTGGAGTCATCCACTGCTATACCGATGTCTGCTCGCTTTAGTGCTGGTGCATCGTTCACACCATCTCCCGTCAACACTTATATCCTAAGAAATGAAGTTGAGTATTTTTCTGATCAACACAATTGATGGTAAACTGGTAACTATATCAATAAACATATATTAGTCATTAGTAATTAAAAATGGTCAAAGAGTTTATCACTGACTTACTTACTTATCACCACCGCCTAAAACAGATAGAAAATGAGTAAAAGGTCCTCCCCAATGTCCTCACTTTCTTAAAACAACGTCATTATTGTCTCCACCACCACAGTAACAATTTCAGTATGCTCGTGTACAAAAACAAAACAAATCAGTCTGTTATTTATCCCGCCAAATCAGTCTGTTATATATCCCGCTTATCATTCTATACTTTATTAAACTTTATATTGGAAGCAAAACAAAACAAACGTCATTAATCTCAATCGAGTGTTGAAATACTCAGTTTCAGTTAATCTTAAACTTTATATTGGAAACAACTTATTTTAAACAGTAGATAAAAATATCAACATTATTCTTCGTCCATACTCCAAAAACTAAAAAAAATAGTTTATTTGATTTAAAAAACGTGATAGAGCAGACAAGAATCTATTTAAATCCTTCCATGGCAGGAAAACTATATAACACACAATTAGGGGTGACCTATTTTAGGGTAACTAAAAGAAGCCCAACAAACCAGCCTAACCAGCCCCAAAACGCTAGAAACCTTACCCGAATTTATAGTAATCAAATGTGAATCGGTTCTGAACTTTAACAGTCTTGGGTCTCGAGCCAGTCCTCAGCGTTTACTCAAGTAAAACCAACTTCTTAAACACAGACCCAAGGTTAAACCAAAAATCAATAAAATTACTGGACCAATACAAATTACCTAGTTTAATTAATAAAAAGATAATAGAATTGCACCAGCCAAGAACAATCAAACAGTTGCAGAACAAAAGGGTACAACTTAAAAGTAATTTTACTTGCAAAGTGCGAAAAACAAAGTGACTTTTTAATCTTGAATCTAAAAAATAACTACAAATCATATACACTAAAATGAAAAATAAGATACCATGTTAACATCTTTGAAAAATAGCAAAAAGGATAACTCGCTAATAACCGTAATATGTATAAGAGACTTCCTTTTCACCATAACCATTTACATTTAGATTACCTATTCAGTGATGTTATGAAATGTATAATAATACCTTTTGGTGATGGCATTACCTACTGCATATATCACAAAATCCATAAAAAAAAAACTTTGATTAATTTGCTTCCCAAGTTGGAAAGATCATCCAGTGTTTTTTAACACTAACTCTATAATTCAATTATAAGAACCCAAGAGCAGTGACACCCAATTCATACATCGCTCATCCAACAAAAAATACTCAATTTCATTGAATAATTTTCTTCCCAAACTCCAAAAAAATCACGTTATACCCTTTTCAATCACCAAAACCCCACAAAAAAATCCAGTCTTTTTTAAATTCAATTGTAGGGTTGTTTTGTTATAAAATAGATTATCTAAAATACATAACAAAATTGTAAATATCAGCCTGGTGCAATTTAACATATACTCCATTCCATTAATCATGTTATACCAACTCTTCGTAAGGTGAATACGATTGACGCCTCAATCTTTAAACTCATACCTTACCCTAAACCTGTACAAAGGAAAGCAAACAACAACATACCTGGATGTTGCCTTTGATTCCAATTTCCGATCTGCAGGCGTGGTTTGAATCAATGATTTGTGCCTGATTTCAATGACGTCTTTTTAATACATGGGATTGCTAGAAACGGACGGGCAATTGAAGCAAAAACGATTGGATTGCACAAATTGATGATCGCAATTAATAAAGAAGGGCTGATTTGAGGAAACACTGAAGAAAAAACCTGCATGAACAAATGAAAGCTTACAATTTGATAAATAATGGAAGCAACTGTGATGGTCCAAAACCCTTGCAGTTCAGTGTGTAGAATCTGAAGTTCCACCAGCTCAGGTCCACCACCCGACCTGCCACATCTTTCATCGAGCGTCACATATTTCTTTCTTTCCCGTGTATACAGATGCGGGTACCGTGAATCTGTCCAAAAATCAACCCAGGTATTGCCCGAATCAAGTTGTACACCTCCATTCTAGTCTCTTTATTATTTTCTTCTACAACCTTGGCCACCTGTTTCCATGGTCCCGCGACCGGCACTTTGACAACTACTATCTTTTCACACACCTGATATATCTTCCCAGTTGTTATATTGTTATCGTGTGTTAATTTTACATCTAGAAACCTCTCATAGTTTCCAACACCTAAGTCAACCTTCAAATCAATAAATGAAGTCAACTTAGATTATATAATGGGACTTACATACTGCATACTACTGTTGACAAACAAATTATCACATGGATTATGTTCTTTCTCAATCAGCTCAAAAATCTTATATAAATTACCAAATTTAGGACCGTAAATTTCCGATTTAATTACGATATTACCTCTCCTCCATCCTCCAATACATAAACTTCCCCATGCTCAAAAGGGGACATTGTTCCTGCATCTGTACTGCATAGCACAAATAGCTATTAGATTGACATGATAAACTTTTCTTTTGAAAAAGTGAATAATCTTTAAATTTGATTGCTTTAAACTTTTGATCCAAAAAAAAGGTGGAGACAAACCATCCATTCATAGTGTGTCTGTGTGTGTAGTAGCATACAAGAATGAGACAGGACATATCACCATATCCAAAGTTCATGAAATCTTGTTGAATTCACAAGAACAACAAACATCTACCCACTTCACAGGGACAGGTGGGTGTGTATTAAATCACAAATCTTGATTTAAAAAATAATAAAAATGTAAACTTTGTTTAAAATATCCTTGTTTAGGAACTTCAACCAAATGTTTCATCGAACCTATGACAATTAACGAGAGTCAAATACCTATTTTTCTTAAAAGTTTATAAATTGTAATGATAAGTTCAATAGTTTATAAAATAAAATGGTTCATCGATTAATAAAATAGCATTTTACAAAGGTTTATAAAAATTTATTATCGTTCTATTAGTCGAGTTGGCCAACAAACTTATTAAAATGGTCATTGACTTCTAGCTTCTTCAAATAATCCAATCAAATAAGAACGTATCATGTATCATTCTTGTCGTAGTAGTTCAAATAATCCAATCAAATAAGAACTGCACAGCTAAACATGCTTGAGTGGGAGCAGTTCTAGGATGTGTGACATCTAAGAAGTATTCACTCAAGCAATTATAAACAAACTTGTGAGTTTCTCATAGGTAATTCTTACGACATTGATTAGTATGAGCAACAAACTTCACCAATATATATATATGCTATAGCACATCAACACAAATTGCGTAAAACCATGTATATGATGTCTAGATAATGTTACATCACCGGTACAAATTTAATTTTGACTGCAAAAGATTATAGATCAAGACAAATTATATAATTATTAATAGAGTAAATTACGTTTTTGGCCCCTGTGGTTATATCAGTTTTACTATATTAGCCCAAAATAAGATTTTTTAACATATGTGCCCCCATGGTCTCTATAACTAACTATTTTGGCCCCTGAGACTAACTCCATCCATTACCCTGGTTAATTATTTGTCACATGCAAGTCACATGATGGGTATTTTTGTAATTTCTCCTCCCCTTTAAATCTAACCCAGATCTTCATCATCATCATCATCATCATCTTCAACCATCATCATCCCCAGATCTTCATCTTCAATTAAATCTAACCCAGATCTTCATCATCTTCAACCATCATCATCCCCAAAACTTCATCTTCAATTAAATCTAACCCAGATCTTCATCATCTTCAACCATCATCATCATCCCCACATAAATCATCATCCCTAGATCTTCATTTAAATCTAACCCAGATCTTCATCATCTTCAACCATCATCATCATCCCCACATAAACTTCAAACACAAATCAAAACCCGACAACACACAACTGATCCAGCAATAACCAACTAACAACAACCCAAAACCCAACATAAATCACTAGATTACACACCTCTGAAACCCTAATTACAAACCTGACACAAACAAAACCCTCCATCAAATGTAAGGGCTGTTGAATATTCGGGAGAAATCGGAGATCATGGGCTGCCCCAAACCCTCATTTCTCTATTTGAGGTCTGCTTGTGATCAACACCCACCACCAACAACAACAAACAACAACGACCACTACCCAGTCGCCATCACCTCCGCCATCACTGCTACACCGACAACCATCCTCCACCTTCGATTTCACCTACCACCGTCGCACAACATCATCATCAACCACCACTATTCATCACCTCCCTCCGATTTACCACCACCGTTCACCTAAAACCCCCATCAACAACATCTACTACTGGTTTCTCCTCCAGTTGCGGATTCGATGTTTCAGATCTCGGAGATAGGTTTTGTACGGAAGATTGATTCGGCATCTTTTGCCCGTAATGTGGATGGAGATGACGGTTGTGGTGGCACTTTCATGGTGGTGGTGGTGGTTGCCGGTGGTAGATCTTGAAACCCTAACTGAATTTACGGATTTGTTATGAACGAGATCTGATTCACAGAGATACTCAACAAACGTGATTCGTAACCGATTTATGTAGTTTGTTCTCATTAAGAATCAGAAATCTTTTCCTATGGATTTTGTTTGTCTGTGATGTGTGGGTCAAAGATTGGTTCAAGAAAGAGATGCAAATGATGATGATTTGTTCAAGATTTGGGTTTTATTTATAAATTCATAAAAGGGGAGGGGAAATTACAATTTTACCCATCATATGCAACCCATGTGACCAATAAGTTAACCAGAGTTAGGGTTTGGTTAGAATTAGGGGCCAAAATGGTTAGATATAGGGACCATGAGGGCAGATACGTTAAAAAATCTTATTTTGGGCTAAGATAGTAAAACTGACATAACCACAGGGGCCAAAAACGTAATTTACTCTTATTAATAAAAGACGTGATGAGAAAGAAAAATAATTTATCTATAATCTATCTATAATCTATAAACCTTTATAAAGCATCTCCTTTGTACATAAACGTAATTTTCTCTAAAATCTTAAGACGACAGACAAAGAGTCATGCCTTATTCCCTATCCTTTCATCATTTTCTCTCAATTTTGCCCCCAATTCAATGTTTTCGCCCACAAATTCATGACTAAAATCATTTCTTACCCACGAAGTCTTCAGCAAATTGATGTTTGAAACCGTCGGACCCATTACTGATATCATCAATTAGGTTTCATGAATGAAATTGAAATCAATTACTGCTCAGACCGAATCACCTTCCCCTTCAAGAAACCATCAATTTCCGGTTTGTATATAGATTTTGTTACCTTCATGTTCTTCAATTTATAAGTAATTTCATCAATTTCCTTTTTGTCGATTCGTGTATTGGTTCCAAACTTAAGACTTAAGACCCCTGCAACCCTTCAATGGAACATCAGGCTCAACAACGATTCCTACAAAATAATTCGAGTGCAGATTACATGTGGTTTAAGAAAGGAGATTCTGGTGACTTATAGACCGCCGTTCTTAGTTGCCGGAAGAAGTTCCCCTGGTCTCTTCTCCAACCCTTTCTTTAGGTCAGTTTGTTTCATATATATTTCATGAAGAATTTGGTTTTGATGGTGACTTTTGTTTAGAATTTGTTTAAACTTCGTTGTTTGCTGTTAATTCAATTTCACTTTTGTGGGATTCTTGATTTGGGGTTGAACTTCTTTCTTTGATGTTTCTTATTTCTTATTATTGGATCGTTGCTAACATGATCGCAAATTATTAGGTTTAACGAATTAATTATCTCTTTGTTGGTGGTGGTTTGATTAGACACCAGACGGGTCGATGGTGTTAGCCGTTAGGTTCCAGCGACAGAGGTATGGTTAGGATTCGGTGGTGGTTAACGGTGTCCTATGGCGGACAATGAACAGAAGGGTGGGGTTCTGGTGAGTCGAACTTGACACGGATGGCGAAGGATTCCATCAATGGAAGGTTTAAGGTTTGGGGATTTAGGGTTCCGCAGTTCTCGCTCCATTTGTGCAGGTATAGTTTTCTTTCATTTTCTTTTAACAAAAGCAGGTAATTTGGGTGAAATCATGTTGAGATTTTAGAGATTATGCACATCTGATGCAACACTTGCATTGATCATTTGTGCTTCGTTTAAGATATGCTTAACGCTGGTGACAGGGGCGGCTCTTATGGTGTGCGGGGAGGACTTCCGCACAAGGCCCGTGATTTCGAGGGGCACAGGATTAAAAAAATTGATATATACATGTTATTTTAAAAAAAAAAATTGTACACACATACAAATCCAATACAGAGGCCCATTATCAAATACCTTTTTATGTTTTGTAAGTTACCCAATTTAACATTAGGTTTATTGGGCCAACCCAATACTAATATGATTTTAAAAAATAAAAATAAAAAAAAAACAATTTTTGTTAAAGCATACGGGCACATCTTTCGAGCTCGAACATGGTACGTGAATTCTCAGAGACGCCACTAGCTGGTGATACAGATCAAGTTGACCTAGCAGGTGAGCTCGTACAAGACTGAAATGATGAAGGGTATGTCGACAAACAAAAGCCAAGCAGTTGACTCAAGAGATTAGTTTTAGGGATAAAAAAGCCTTGACTCCAATTAACAGATTACAGAATCAGAATCATAAAAGAATATGGGAAGTTCGATATGATTATCAACAAGACAGACCTCCTCAAAAGGAGGTAATGGTCAGTCATAAATGTGCAGAGGGTGTTTTTCGAGGTGCTCAGGTAATATCTAACTATTCATGTGTAACACCTCAAAATTTTGTGTCCAATAACGTATTGACACGTGTCTTGAGTTTACACATGGCGTATAATATTAATAAAGGACTAATGTTGACAAACCTTGAAAGTATGTAAATTCAAGGGGTATAAATGTCAAATAAGGGTAAGTATACTGTATAGTAACCCTAAACGATGCTCGTACCTTCAAACGAATAAATCATGGATCGTACGGAAGCGAAACGCGGAAGAAAGTGAGAGATTACAAGCTGCGGGGGTTAACTGTGTCAACATGTTTAATTATACCTCTGAGTGACCCTTTGACGTACCCGAGGCTTTGTAACAGTAAAATACGCTCACTAGATTATACTGTATAAATTCCGCGAGGTTCCGTTTTAAAACGAGAAAGTAATGATCAAATTCGTACGAGAAGGGTTAAAAGCGTCAACAATATAAATTAAAGCTTTTCGGATAATAATCGAACTAACCGGGGGCTTAACTGTACGAATAAAAGACCCGAGGCATTAATTGTAATTAACCGAGGGCCAAATCGCAAAGTTACCCCTTCAAACCCGAAAGGTCAGGTTATTAATTACCAAAGATTTTATTAATCATTTCAAAAGATTTAAAAAGATTTAAGAACCAACCCTTACGGACCGTAAAGGTCCTGCCTTACGGACCGTAAGGGGGTGAATGATTAAATTAGATCCGCCACTGACTTACGGACCGCAAGGCCCAAGCCATACGGTCCGTAAGCGATGCCCAGCGACAGAAACTTGGCTGTTGGCTGTTTAAAGCGGTAAAACAATTAAGTATGGGTTTCTCAGAGTTATGGGCGCCCCCTACTCGACCCATAGCACCTTAGGACACCTGCCATTGATCCATACTCAATTGTAGGGTGTGTTGTAATGATCTAAAGGCTCCTTATGCACTATAAAAGGCCATGTATAGTCACAATTAAGAACACACTTCAAAACACACCTTCTGCTCTTTCCTGAAGCTCCAAAGTGTTCTTCTCTAGTTCTAAGTCTTACGTCAAGTCTCTGTAAGTATGCCAAACCTTCTATGGCCTTGTTTTTGCTTAGTTTAGCCTAAAAGTCAATCCGTCATAGCTAGCGATTGACTTTTCGATAACTCACAAATGGTCCAGTGAATTCTCGAATCAAAAGTAGTTATGTGTTGGTATTTATGTGGGTAATAAACCTCTAAAAGGGTTCCCCCTGATCACCAATCTAACTATGTCAAATGTCGAGTCAAACGTGCACTTAAAAAGTCAACAGAAAGTCATTTTGCAATTTTGTACATAATTTGTAATGTATATGCTATGAAACCTGTTTTGATGATCATAAAACATGATATTAAGTATATAAACTTGTCTAAACTCGTTTGATTCGGCCATTGGATATATTGACCCGGTTCGGGGCCGAATGTCGCAAAAGTTTGACTTTTGCTTTGACTTCAGTTCTGACCCGTTTTAGTGCAATATAGATATGCCTTAGGACTCTCTTAGGACCAGATCACGTGATGGTATCACCCTCTGTGACCGGTTCGTTGTTTGTCCGAGTCTTTTACGCATTTCCGTTAGTTACTTAAAAGTTGACCGTAACGCCCTTTTTAAAATAAAACGAGTATTTCGGACACGTGAAGAGACCATAACCTTGCTTACTAAATTCTAAGCATGTCCCTAAAGTTTCACGCCAATCCGAGGTCTAGAATGGGAGTTATGCTAAATAGCGCATTTATAAGAAACTTTTGTAATAAACGGCGCAATTAGCATAACGCCTACCTAAACCAAGATTTCGTCACCAAAACTTTTACCCACTGTAGTAAAATAATATTTTGGGATTTTTAAAGATTTTTAATTAATTTTAACCTGCTCATAACCTGCGGTTATGGCTACGGTTCGGTAAATACCGAATATGCCATTTTCGGCCAAAACTTGAGTTCTACAAGGTCTTTTGACCCGATTCTAGTTGCTACTGATTTTAAATAATAAATAAGATATTTTAGACTTATTAAACTGATCGAGAAACCCAGGTTTCCTGTAGAACTCAGAAATCCCTTTTAAAAGTCTTTAAAATGACCGGAAAACCCCTACGGGGCGTATAATGAACTAAAACTCGTTACGGGCATTATGGAAGGTATCCTACTGATACCACAACCTCTTTAAAGTATATTGACTTAGGAAAACAGTGTAGGACTCCTACGGTTACCCGTTGCGCCTATTGCGCGCACGGTTCGGCTTATGTAACTAGTTTACATAAATTAGCCGATACGGGTCAAACCATATCATTTTGACCCCAAAATCCAGAGTGTGAATATTAAACCCATATAAAACAAGTCTCCGAACTTGTTGGGTCAGAATCACATTCCCTTCTCGGTTTTCGCCTTTCACGCGATTAAACCGTATCTATTCCTCGAAACTAACCGGTCTAGGCTACGGCTAAAAAGACCCGTTAGGATTCTAATAGGTTATTTTAAAACCTTCGTTCCAGAATAAGGAGCCCCAGTAAAAGATATCTGTGATTTAACTGATTAAGGATAATACTTGCAAAGGTAAATACTTTTAACTTATTTTCCCTTATACGGGCTTGGGTTACGGTATATAAAATACCGCTTGATTGAGCATCAAATCTTCCATCGCTTAGGTGGTTAATTGAATAATTTGATCGACTCATTTAAACAGTCTTGTTACTTAAAAGCCTTTGGGGGGTGAATGACCATGTCCCGGATATCCTTGGCATCATTTTACGAAATGGCCACGACCTCGACACCCGGATGTAGGCGTACACCCGGTATGATGTCTATACTATTAAAAGACGTAGCCCATGGTTTACCCGCCTCGGTTTTACGCAAATGTGGTGTGTCTATTGATCTTTAACCCGGACAGGATCCGGGCTACTGAACGCATAGAAGGAACATGTAATTCGTTCACAAGATTATAATTTTAAATAATTTTCCCAAGTTATAAAAGAATTTGTGCCTCGTGCATTCAAATCAATTTTAATAAACATTTTACAAAAGAGTCGGTTGAATGTATTTACCAGTGTAAACTGACGTATTTTCCCCAAAAAGATTAAGTGCAGGTACTACACGTAATCGGCTGGCATTAGCTCCTTAGCATCTTAAGAAGTCTCGCAAGCTTGATGTCTTATCTGTTGAACAATATTTTATTTTGATCCCTCCTGTGGATACTATTCAACTACTTGTGATACATTGATATTACAGTAAATGGTTGAATTATATTTATCTTTATGCTTCCGCTGTGCATTTATATATTGTGGTTTGACTATATTGTTGCCAACTACGTTACGGTAATCCCCCACCGGGCCCACCGGTGATACACGTGGAAATCGGGGTGTGACAGGTTGGTATCAGAGCCAACATTGAGTGAATTAAACACTATCCTAATGTGTTTAATCTCAATAACACAATTGCACATACTTGAGTCTAGACAAGAACATAGGACAAACTCGAATTGTTATTCCAAGGTTGTCTTTTTCTTTTATTATTGTTATTTAAAGTTTTAAAAAGCAGAAAATATGCCGCCAGTGATTTTCCGAGGAAGAGGAAGGGGAAGAAGAGGCAGAGGAGAGATCGTTACTCATCATGATCACGAAGCCGGACCTTCAAATACACGAGTTCCTTCAACCACAAGGAGTGAAGAACCGCAGAGGCGAAGAGACCTTTATGAACCAGCGAGGCATTCCACCTCGCATAGCTCGACGCCATCATACCGGCACTCATTCGGGCCAAATTCCGAGAATGATCCCAACAACCCGCAACCCTCCTTCATACCTCTACAGCGTTCGGTATCGCACCGAAATTTTGACGACCCTACTCCATACTTCAGAGGTCAGTTTAATCCAGCTGACTACATCCAGGAACCTTCAGTCTTTGTTCCGTTAGGACCACAAGATCACTTCTCCGAAGATCATATGGACGAGGATACTGATCCGACAGAACCTGCTCGTGGGACGCCCACGCATCCAATAGAAATCTCTGATGGGTCATCCTTTCATGGTACACCCTATCAGGGACCAGATAGCTTCATGGCGTTGTTTAATCAACACGAGTGGTACCACACGCCACAGACATCACAACAACCACAACATCCGCGAGATCCCTCCGAGGATTCACGTTTCGTGGCAGTTACGCCACCACCTCCGCCACCGGTACAGCCAGTAATGCCTGATCCGCCAAGGCGTAGGAGGACAAATGCTCGTATGTCCACACGAGGAGGATGGGATTTCCACTTCAGCACCCCTCGACACTCTAGTAGTAGCCACTACCCGCCACTACAAGAAGAAGGACCTTCAAGTCCTGTACAGGAGGCGAACTCCGCACCAGCTGCACCAACTTCGCCACCATTTGGGTACGACCACCCAATACCTGCATATACGGGTCCAACGGCTTACAACCTGTTCGAACCGTCATCACAAGCACATTACAATTACAACTATGAGCGCGACCCATATGTGGTAGGGGCTAGGTATAATGCCCGCTACCCAGACGGAGCATATGGACACATGGGAATACCGGACTACTCGGCTCATGGGTGTCCAGCACCTCCTAGACCTCCAGTTCCGCAACAGGCACCACAACCACGTTTCTCTCCTCCCGAACAAGAAGAAATACTCCACCGTTTGAGCCGCGTGGAAAGAGACTTCGAGGAAGAACGTAAGAGCCACCGAGGATTCCTCAAGGGCTTAGCAAACCTACTGAAGGGCAAAAAGAAGAAACGTGACCATTAGTCCTTATGTATGTTCCAATGTAATGTTTATTTTAAATAAGTCCCTGCGTGGACGTTTATCGTATTTTAGTCCCTACGTGGACTTATCTTTAGTCCCTGCGTGGACACTTATCTTGTATTAGTCCCTGCGTGGACTTGTCATTTATTTTAAACCTCTATGTAGGTATGTACTATTTAAAAAGTCCCGTTTAGGGCGGTGTGTAATCGTATTAAAATTATGGAATGTTATATTATGAATTTCATTTTGTTATTACTATATATGAAATAAATCAAAAACCATTCCTTTTAATTTGATCTGCCTAAATAAAGAATCTTCAGAGTGAAACCTAGCCAGGTGTCTTTTTAGATCCGGCCAAGATGGTAAGACCTAATTAAAAGATTCAGATTCTCTGTTAACCTCTGTATGCATGTTAACAATCATGGCAGATGTGATTCATTAAAATTGCACATGCCATTCTTATGCAAGAATCCTTTAAAGGATTCCAAGGCCCAAATTAATGATATAATAAATCATGGGTTAAATCATCAACAAAGATGATCACTTGTTAAACATCCATTAGCGATGTAGCGCCTACGGGCCGAACTATCAAACATCCGTTAGTGATGTAATGCCTACGGGCAATACATATTGTCACAATAAGGCAAAAGACAGTGGTGGTCTATGACTCCCTGTCAAGAGAAGGTAAAAGGACTACGGTTCAAACCTTCATACCTTGATTCTCCGTAATCTCGGCTAAATATTATAATAACGTCCTCGTGACTAGGCTTTTATGCCACTAGCAATATTAATTGTGATTAGGATAAGTATGTTCAAATCCTAAATAAAAAGTGAGTAACAAATTAACCGGATATGGTCTTCGTTACCATGGTTAATGAATTGCCATTAAAGACAATTCAATAATAAACTCCTAAATAGAATTTTCATTATCTTCTGCAGCAGATACAAGCTACTATGGCAAATCCTAATGGAGGAAGTAGTCATACAAATGAAGATGATTATGATAATGCCCAAATAAATCTAACGGGCGCTCAACTCAAAGCTCTTGTCGACAACGCTGTGCAAGCAGCTCTGGATCGACAATATACAGAATCTCGAAGCAGAACAGTTTCCAAACCACCATCGAAGCCAAAGACACACTCAAAAACCCACAGCAAACCACTATCCAAACCCAAGAAGCACGACGATAACCACTCGTCCAAGCCCAAAAAGGACGACGACAATCACTCGTCGAATGAAAATAGTGTTCGTCGCGAAAGGGAGTATACTGATGCTTCCCGTGCCAGGGGCTGCACATACAAGTACTTCGTATCTTGTAAACCCCGAGACTTTACGGGGGAGAAGGGTGCCGTCGAATGTATGACATGGTTGGATGAGATGGACACAGTGGTGGACATCAGTGGCTGCGCTGAAAGGGATGTAGTGAAGTTTGTGTCACAGTCGTTTAAGGGCGAGGCCCTAGCTTGGTGGAGGGCGCTGGTTCAGGCCTCGGGAAAAGCTGTGCTTTACAACATGACGTGGGAGGAATTCGTTTCTCTCATCAGAGAAAATTACTGCCCTCAGCATGAGGTGGAGAAGATAGAGTCCGATTTTGTGTCATTGGTGATGACAAATCTGGACTGCCAGGCCTACTTGATGAGCTTCAATACGATGTCTCGCTTGGTTCCATACCTAGTCACCCCGGAACCAAGGAGGATTGCTCGTTTTATCGGGGGGTTAGAACCCGCGATAAAGGCTAGTGTGAAGGCCTCTCGGCCAACGACCTTCAGGTCTGTGACTGACCTCTCTTTGTCCCTCACGATGCGACTGAGATCGCAGAGGAACAAAGAGGCCGAAAAGAGGAAGCGTGAGGATGATACCTCACGAAGGTCGGGAAAGAAGCACCGTGGGAACGGTGATGGCAAGAGAGGAACAGAATCGAGAAAAGATGGGCAACAAACCGGAGAGAAGCCCAAGTGCAAGAACTGCCAAAATTCCACTTTGGGAAATGCAGGTTTGGGCCGAACTCACAGTCCCAGTCAAAGACGCATACTTGTGGACTGTGCAAGTCCAAAGACCACAAGACTGTGGACTGTAAGAAGATTAAAGACGCGACCTGCTACAACTGTAGTGAGAAGGGGCACATCAGGAGCAACTGCCCCAAGCTCGCCAAGAAGACCGAGGAAACCAAAAAGAATAACGCTAGAGTCTTCAAAATGGATGTGAAGGAAGCGTTGCAGGACGACAACGTAATCACAGGTACTTTTCTCGTGAATAATATATTTGCAAGAGTACTTTTCGATTCAGGCGCTGATAAATCCTTTGTAGACCAAAAATTTTGCAAACTGCTAAACATGCCTATCAAAACCCTAAATGTGAAATACGAGGTAGAGCTAGCAGACGGCACTATAGAAACCGTCTCCACTATATTAGATGGATGTATGATATCCATTAAGAACCATTCTTTTCCTCTATCTCTACTTCCCTTTAATCTAGCTGGTTTTGACATCGTTCTGGGCATGGACTGGTTAGCGCACAACCAGGCTCAGATAGTCTGCAATAGAAAACAAATTGTGCTAAAGACCCCGACTAGTGAATCGCTCACCATTCGAGGGGATACGCAGTATGGACTGCCTGAGAACATAACTATGCTCAAAGCTTCAAGATGCTTAAAAAGAGGCTGTGTCATCTACATGGCACAGGTGATTATAGACGAGCCCAAATCGAGGATAGAGGACATTCCTGTCATTTCGGAGTATCCAGAAGTTTTTCCCGAAGATCTACCTGGGTTGCCACCAGATAGGCAGGTGGAATTCAGAATAGACATCATCCCTGGAGCAGCTCCCATTGCTAGAGCACCCTACAGGCTAGCACCGACTGAAATGAAGGAATTGAGGACCCAGCTGGATGAACTGTTAGCAAAAGGTTTCATCAAGCCTAGTTCGTCTCCCTGGGGAGCACCTGTCCTGATTGTGAAGAAAAAGGACGGATCGATGCGTCTGTGCATCGATTATCGTGAACTTAATAAGGTCACGATAAAGAATAGATACCCATTGCCAAGGATCGACGATTTGTTTGATCAGTTGCAAGGGGCTAGCTATTTCTCAAAGATCGACTTAAGGTCGGGCTACCATCAGCTGAAGGTCAGAGATGAAGACGTGCATAAAACAGCATTTAGGACTCGCTACGGTCACTACGAGTTCCTAGTGATGCCTTTTGGGCTCACAAATGCACCGGCTGCGTTCATGGATCTCATGAATCGCGTCTGTAAGCCGTACTTGGACAAATTTGTCATCGTATTCATCGACGACATTCTTATCTATTCAAGGAATAAAGCCGACCATGAGAAACACCTACGATGTATTCTCGAATTGCTGCATCGCGAGAAACTCTATGCCAAATTCTCTAAATGTGAATTCTGGCTACGAGAAGTCCAATTTCTTGGACATGTCGTAAGTGAGAATGGTATCCAGGTGGATCCTGCTAAGGTAGAGGCGGTCATGAATTGGCAAGAGCCAAAGACGCCCACAGAGATCCGTAGTTTCCTGGGATTGGCAGGATACTATAGGAGATTCATTGAGAATTTCTCAAGGATTGCTGCGCCCTTAACTTCTCTAACCAAGAAGAAGGAAAAGTTTGTTTGGGGCCCTAAGCAGCAAGAATCCTTTGATATTTTGAAACAAAGGCTGAGCAACGCTCCTGTGTTGACGCTACCAGAAGGTACCGAAGAGTTCGTAGTTTACTGCGACGCGTCGCACACTGGCATGGGGTGTGTGCTCATGCAGAAAAGCAAGGTGATTGCCTATGCTTCAAGACAGTTGAAGGTGCACGAAAAGAATTACACCACCCATGACTTGGAGCTGGGTGCCGTTGTATTCGCACTAAAACTGTGGAGGCATTACCTATATGGAATCAAGTTTGTGATCTATTCAGATCACAAAAGCCTTCAACATTTGTTCAATCAGAAGGAGCTAAACATGAGGCAACGCCGTTGGATGGAGACCTTGAATGATTATGATTGTGAGATAAGGTACCATCCCGGCAAGGCGAATGTAGTCGCCGATGCCCTGAGCCGGAAAGAAAGGATGAAACCCATCCGAATCAATGCTAGGAGAATGGAAGTAAAGAATAACTTGATTGAAAGGATATTAGCTGCACAGCGAGAGGCTGTGTTGGAAGCTAATTATCATAAGGAAAAGTTAGGAGTAACTGAGGAGCAGTTAACTCTTCACAAGGATGGACTTTTGAGATTGAATGGGCGGATATGGGTTCCTATTTATGGAGGACTACGAGATGTTATCCTCCAGGAAGCCCATAGCTCCAAATATTCTGTCCATCCTGGAGCAGATAAAATGTATCAGGATTTAAAGGCAAATTATTGGTGGATAGGCTTGAAAAAGTCTGTAGCCGCTTATGTAGCCAAATACTTGACTTGTGCGCAAGTCAAGGCTGAACATCAAAAGCCATCTGGCTTGCTACAACAGCCTGAACTTCCTGAATGGAAATGGGAGTGTGTAACTATGGATTTTATCACCAAGTTACCAAAAACGAGCAAGGGAAACGACACAATATGGGTTATAGTCGATCGACTGACTAAGTCAGCTCATTTCTTACCCATTAAGGAGACTTATAGCTCCGGCACTTTAGCCCAGCTGTATGTTGATAAGATTGTGGCCTTACATGGCATACCTGTATCTATTATCTCTGATAGGGATACTAGGTACACGTCACATTTCTGGAAGAGTTTCCAACAATCTTTGGGCACACGTTTGAACTTCAGTACGGCTTACCATCCTCAGACAGACGGTCAGAGTGAGCGTACTATTCAAACGTTAGAAGACATGCTGCGAGCATGTGCTATCGATCTAGGTGGTAGTTGGGATAAGAACCTACCCCTAATCGAATTCTCCTACAACAATAGCTACCATACCAGCATAAAGGCTGCGCCTTTCGAGGCATTATACGGTAGGAAGTGTAGATCGCCTGTTTGTTGGGCGGAAGTGGGAGAGGTCCAATTATCAGGACCAGAGATAGTTTTCGAGACAACGGACAAGATTGTCCAGATTCGGGAACGTCTCAAGGCTGCCCGTGATAGGCAGAAAAGCTACGCTGACCCAAAGCGTAAGGATTTTCACTTCGATGTAGGTGAAAAAGTGCTGCTAAAGGTATCACCCTGGAAGGGGGTGATGCGATTCGGTAAGAAGGGTAAACTGAGCCCGCGGTACATAGGACCTTTTGAGGTCATCGAACATGTCGGGTCAGTTGCCTATAAATTGAACTTACCAGAAGAGCTCAATGGAATTCATAATGTGTTCCACATCTACAATCTAAAGAAGTGTTTCGCTGATGAATCATTAGTGATCCCACACACAGATGTGCATATAGATGAAAGCTTGAAGTTTGTGGAGAAGCCTTTGTCGATTGAAGACCGACAGGTGAAAAAACTCCGAAGAAAACATGTGCCGATAGTAAAGGTTAAATGGGATGCCCGGAGAGGTCCCGAATTCACGTGGGAAGTTGAATCCACGATGAAGGAAAAATATCCCTATTTGTTTGAGTAAATCTCGGGTCGAGATTTATTTTAAGGGGGTGAGGATGTAACACCTCAAAATTTTGTGTCCAATAACGTATTGACACGTGTCTTGAGTTTACACATGGCGTATAATATTAATAAAGGACTAATGTTGACAAACCTTGAAAGTATGTAAATTAGAGGGTTATAAATGTCAATTAAGGGTAAGTATACTGTATAGTAACCCTAAACGATGCTCATACCTTCAAACGAATAAATCATGGATCGTACGGAAGCGAAACGCGGAAGAAAGTGAGAGATTACAAGCTGCGGGGGTTAACTGTGTCAACATGTTTAATTATACCTCTGAGTGACCCTTTGACGTACCCGAGGCTTTGTAACAGTAAAATACGCTCACTAGATTATACTGTATAAATTCCGCGAGGTTCCGTTTTAAAACGAGAAAGTAATGATCAAATTCGTACGAGAAGGGTTAAAAGCGTCAACAATATAAATTAAAGCTTTTCGGATAATAATCGAACTAACCGGGGGCTTAACTGTACGAATAAAAGACCCGAGGCCTTAATTGTAATTAACCGAGGGCCAAATCGCAAAGTTACCCCTTCAAACCCGAAAGGTCAGGTTATTAATTACCAAAGATTTTATTAATCATTTCAAAAGATTTAAAAAGATTTAAGAACCAACCCTTACGGACCGTAAAGGTCCTGCCTTACGGACCGTAAGGGGGTGAATGATTAAATTAGATCCGCCACTGACTTACGGACCGCAAGGCCCAAGCCATACGGTCCGTAAGCGATGCCCAGCGACAGAAACTTGGCTGTTGGCTGTTTAAAGCGGTAAAACAATTAAGTATGGGTTTCTCAGAGTTATGGGCGCCCCCTACTCGACCCATAGCACCTTAGGACACCTGCCATTGATCCATACTCAATTGTAGGGTGTGTTGTAATGATCTAAAGGCTCCTTATGCACTATAAAAGGCCATGTATAGTCACAATTAAGAACACACTTCAAAACACACCTTCTGCTCTTTCCTGAAGCTCCAAAGTGTTCTTCTCTAGTTCTAAGTCTTACATCAAGTCTCTGTAAGTATGCCAAACCTTCTATGGCCTTGTTTTTGCTTAGTTTAGCCTAAAAGTCAATCCGTCGTAACTAACGATTGACTTTTCGATAACTCACAAATGGTCCAGTGAATTCTCGAATCAAAAGTAGTTATGTGTTGGTATTTATGTGGGTAATAAACCTCTAAAAGGGTTCCCCCTGATCACCACTCTAACTATGTCAAATGTCGAGTCAAACGTGCACTTAAAAAGTCAACAGAAAGTCATTTTGCAATTTTGTACATAATTTGTAATGTATATGCTATGAAACCTGTTTTGATGATCATAAAACATGATATTAAGTATATAAACTTGTCTAAACTCGTTTGATTCGGCCATTGGATATATTGACCCGGTTCGGAGCCGAATGTCGCAAAAGTTTGACTTTTGCTTTGACTTCAGTTCTGACCCGTTTTAGTGCAATATAGATATGCCTTAGGACTCTCTTAGGACCAGGTCACGTGATGGTATCACCCTCTGTGACCGGTTCGTTGTTTGTCCGAGTCTTTTACGCATTTCCGTTAGTTACTTAAAAGTTGACCGTAACGCCCTTTTTAAAATAAAACGAGTATTTCGGACACGTGAAGGGACCATAACCTTGCTTACTAAATTCTAAGCATGTCCCTAAAGTTTCACGCCAATCCGAGGTCTAGAATGGGAGTTATGCTAAATAGCGCATTTATAAGAAACTTTTGTAATAAACGGCGCAATTAGCATAACGCCTACCTAAACCAAGATTTCGTCACCAAAACTTTTACCCACTGTAGTAAAATAATATTTTGGGATTTTTAAAGATTTTTAATTAATTTTAACCTGCTCATAACCTGCGGTTATGGCTACGGTTCGGTAAATACCGAATATGCCCTTTTCGGCCAAAACTTGAGTTCTACAAGGTCTTTTGACCCGATTCCAGTTGCTACTGATTTTAAATAATAAATAAGATATTTTAGACTTATTAAACTGATCGAGAAACTCAGGTTTCCTGTAGAACTCAGAAATCCCTTTTAAAAGTCTTTAAAATGACCGGAAAACCCCTACGGGGCGTATAATGAACTAAAACTCGTTACGGGCATTATGGAAGGTATCCTACTGATACCACAACCTCTTTAAAGTATATTGACTTAGGAAAACAGTGTAGGACTCCTACGGTTACCCGTTGCGCCTATTGCGCGCACGGTTCGGCTTATGTAACTAGTTTACATAAATTAGCCGATACGGGTCAAACCATATCATTTTGACCCCAAAATCCAGAGTGTGAATATTAAACCCATATAAAACAAGTCTCCGAACTTGTTAGGTCAGAATCACATTCCATTCTCGGTTTTCGCCTTTCACGCGATTAAACCGTATCTATTCCTCGAAACTAACCGGTCTAGGCTACGGCTAATATAAAGACCCGTTAGGATTCTAATAGGTTATTTTAAAACCTTCGTTCCAGAATAAGGAGCCCCAGTAAAAGATATCTGTGATTTAACTGATTAAGGATAATACTTGCAAAGGTAAATACTTTTAACTTATTTTCCCTTATACGGGCTTGGGTTACGGTATATAAAATACCGCTTGATTGAGCATCAAATCTTCCATCGCTTAGGTGGTTAATTGAATAATTTGATTGGCTCATTTAAACAGTCTTGTTACTTAAAAGCCTTTGGGGGGTTAATGACCATGTCCCGGATATCCTTGGCATCATTTTACGAAATGGCCACGACCTCGACACCCGGATGTAGGCGTACACTGGTATGATGTCTATACTATTAAAAGACGTAGCCGATGGTTTACCCGCCTCGGTTTTACGCAAATGTGGTGTGTCTATTGATCTTTAACCCGGACAGGATCCGGGCTACTGAACGCATAGAAGGAACATGTAATTCGTTCACAAGATTATAATTTTAAATAATTTTCCCAAGTTATAAAAGAATTTGTGCCTCGTGCATTCAAATCAATTTTAATAAACATTTTACAAAAGAGTCGGTTGAATGTATTTACCAGTGTAAACTGACGTATTTTCCCCAAAAAGATTAAGTGCAGGTACTACACGTAATCGGCTGGCATTAGCTCCTTAGCATCTTAAGAAGTCTCGCAAGCTTGATGTCTTATCTGTTGAACAATATTTTATTTTGATCCCTCCTGTGGATACTATTCAACTACTTGTGATACATTGATATTACAGTAAATGGTTGAATTATATTTATCTTTATGCTTCCGTTGTGCATTTATATATTGTGGTTTGATTATATTGTTGCCAACTACGTCACGGTAATCCCCCACCGGGCCCACCGGTGATACACGTGGAAATCGGGGTGTGACATCATGTTAGTTATAGAATCTGAGTATTAGTATTATGAATGTTTTAATTGTAAAAAGAGGATTAGGTTTTCAAAATTTTAATCTTAGTATTAGAATAATGTACATGTTGGTGAAACGGGTTTGTAGTGGACAGGAAATGTTGGCGAACCCGAGTTTGTTGCTTTTGGATGAGCCGACTTCAGGGCTGGACTCTACCACGGCTCTTCGGTTAATGGCCACGTTGAATGGGTTGGCTAGAGGAGGGAGGAGTGTGGTCACCACGATCCATCAGCCATCAAGTAGGCTGTATTGGATGTTTGATAAGGTTGTGGTATTGTCTGATGGCAGCTCAATTTACTATGGTTGTTCGGGTCAGGTTATTGAGTATCTTGCATCCATTGGGTATGTGCCAGGGTTTAATTTGATGAACTCAGCTGATTTTCTGCTTGATCTTGCAAATGGTACCTAAATAAATCATGCAATAAACTGTAGAAATACAATGCAAAAAAGTTTTCATGTCATGTGATTAGTTTTTATTAATACAAGTTGGAAATTTATTCGCTCCTTTTTGTTTCGGTTTGGTCAGTTTTTTCGGCTTCGTTTTGAATCGGTTTCAGTATTTTCAGTTTTTTTTGGTTCCGTTTCGGTTTCGATTTTTTGTTTCTGTTTGGTCGGTTCATTCGGTTTCGGTTCGGTTGAGTTTTGATTTTTAGTTTCGTTTTAATCGGGTTTTTTTTCGTTTCGGAACGGTTTTGATCTTTTCAGTTTTTTGTTTCGTTTCAGTTCGTTTTTTTGTCTTGTTTTGGTCGGTTTTGATTTTTTATTTCGATTTGATCCATTTTTTGGTTCCGTTTTAGATTGCTTTCAATTTTGTCAGTATTTTTATTTCATTTCGGATCGGTTTTGATCTTCAGTTTTTTTTTGTGTTTCGGTTCGGTTTTTTATTTTTGTTTGGTCGTTATTCGGTTTCGTTTCGGTTTGGTTTTGGTTTTTTTGTTTCGTTTTGATGGTTTTTTCGGTTTCGTTTCGGATTGGTTCAATCCTTTCAGTTTTTTTGTTTCGTTTCATTTTTTTTAAAGTAAAATCTATTTTTTTAAAGAAAGCAATTTTTAACCAACATGACCCGAAACCCGTTCTGACCCGTACCTGTTCCGACCCGAATCTAAAAAACCTTTTTTGTAATTGACCCGTTTTGACCCATGACCCGACCCGACCCGAACTGACATGTTTGCCAGGTCTATATTTAATCATTATTTCAGTGTAGTTAAGACATTTGATTATCATAGTTAAATGAATATAAGAACTCTCTCTGTAGGCATTGTGACTAGCACTACCGAAAAATGGATGGGCTTCTGGAGTGGCAACCTTATTGTAGTGTGAACTGTAGGAACAAAACCAAAGTTTATGAATCATGTAGATCATTTGTTTTATTTTAATGCCAAAAAAAGAATGACCACCAGACTGTTGTCTTTCCTCTCAAAATATCCACCGGTTATGGTAGCTATGGCACTAATTGTTGAATAATACAGAGCAACAACAACACACCACCAACCGCCTTCAATCGTTGGAGCAAGCCTGGCGATGATGGCTTTGGAATTATCAGCTTTGCTCTCTTCGTTATTCCTTTCTTGAGCAGGTCTGTGTTAGGGGTATCCAATTGCAAACGTAAACTATTATTTTTTCTTAAATGGAGTTGTTGAGTTGTTATTGTTGTTTGATTGAATAAACCTGTGCACTTAGGGCTTTAACAGTTTCAGTTGTTTGTGATTAAGAACCAATACCAATATCTATATGTTGATATATAACCATTAGATCAATTTCATTCTAATTCTGTTCTATTCGTATTTGTAATTGTATTTAAAAATACAGATACATATATAAAAGAAAGTCACAATGATGTCGATGAACAGAGGAGCTGGGGCACAAGTGGAATATAATGTTGAAAATTAGGGATTTTGAACAGGAGACTCTTCATGTCATCTCAAAATTGGTATACAAACCTGTAAGTTCAAATATATTGTCGATACCAATTATCATTTTGTATTTTGTATTTTGTATTTTGTGTTGGTATTGCAACTTTGGTGATGCTCCAAATTCCATTATACAGAGATTGCCAGTATGGGCAACCTATTTGTTCATTATCACCCATCGTCCCCTGCTGCCGCCGTTTCACCCAACCCCACCTCCACTGCCACCTCTGACCCGATCGATGGTTACCTTTCCGATGATCCTGCTCACGCTAAATGTCGCCAAGATCGCAAAAAAGGTGTCGCTCGTATCAATCTCCTCTGTTTCTTCAATCTTCTGATTGGATGATGTTCAATGAATAATAAATTCCAGTGCTAATTTGAACATATTATTATTATATTAAATTTTGAAATGATGATAATTAGGATTTAGGATCCTGATCGTTGATTTATTATAGTTTTTTTTTTAATATTATCTCTGGTTACTGATATATACTATATATAAGCATTTCCCATGTCTAACATAGTAATTTAACCCCAACTTTTTAAGATGGCAGACTAAAAGTCTCAAACATAACCTATATTTTTACATTTTTCTTCCCATCTTACCCTTTGCTCCCTATATCCCATCTTACGAAGCACCATGTACAAGGATGTTTAAGCTATTTAACCCAAAGTTTTAAGAGACCTTCTAGAACCCTAATACTAAATAGTAAAAGAAGCCGTACGGGATTAAAGACACGCCGCTTCACTTCATCTTCCCCTAACCCCTCCAATCCCATAAAATCCACCGCACCCTACTGAGCTTCTCTGCAACACAAGCGTAAATTCGCCTCTCTCTCCACCACCCAAACTTCACAGAAAGGAAGAACGAAGAGAGCAAAGCTGATAATTCCAAAGCCATCATCGCCAGGCTTGCTCCAACGATTGAAGGCGGTTGGTGGTGTGTTGTTGTTGCTCTGTATTATTCAACAATTAGTGCCATAGCTACCATAACCGGTGGATATTTTGAGAGGAAACACAACAGTCTGGTGGTAGGATAATGGGAAAGTGAGACGCTTCATATCCACAAATGCCGGAAATCTCAATTTTACCCCGTGAGCGTCTTAAATTTTTGGAATATGAGCAACTTTACCCCCTCTAGAATGGCTTTTCTCTCTTGTACATGTTGCTTCGAAATTTATACGCGTAGTAAAATTACAATATTGTACATAGGAAATGCTTATATATAACCCGAACCCGAAAATCGTATCATACATATGAACCCGAACACGACCCGAACTTTCGTGGGTTAACCCGAACACGACCCGTTTAACCGAGTTTTTTAATTTTTTTCTGAAATTAATATATTAAAATTAAAATTTACTTAAAAAACACAAATATATAGGTATGAATTGAATTGCACATTGAAGAAGGTGATTATCAATTTAGACGGTTTCAGTTTAATCAAAGGTCAGAAGTGATGAAAGAAGGTTAAGAGGGGTATAATGGGAAGAAAAAGGTAAAATATTAGGGATTTTAACTGACTTTTTATATGCCATCTTAAAGTTAGGGCTGAAAATTACTATTATATCCATGGGAAATGCTTTATTTACTGAGAATCCACAACGCTTATGGCCAGATTCTTTCCTTCAATCTTGGCAAAATCAATGTCTGCTTGTTTTATTATCACGACAGTACTGAACAACCGAGATAGGCACAATAACAACAACAACTTTCCATGATTTGGAGACTGATCGGAATCGAATCAGTGATTTTACTGGAAGCCGTTTGATTATTTCTTGTTTTATTATCACGAAAGTACTGAACAACCGAGATAGGCACAATAACAACAATAGCTTTCCATGATTTGGAGACTGATCGGAATCGAATCAGTGATTTTACTCGAAGCCGTTTGATTATTTCCTCTTGGATCTCGAAAGGCACGTTGTCTGACATCTTGATTTTGATTTCAACTCACCATATCAATTTCTAGGTAGTTAACAACGCTAATTAGAAAAAAAACATGATTCATATACACAACGGTCTCTTTGCTTCGTCCACTAGAACTATTTGTGTATGCATTCTTTTGGTAGTTAACAACGCTAATTAGAAAAAAATCTATAAAATTAATCATATCGATTGCTATAACAGGATGGATGTGACACACACAGATAGATAAGCTGTCACAGTTGTCAAGACTGTTTGTCGGGTTTCCAATGCTCACACAGGGTGATAAACAACGCTGATACGAACACATGTGTTTCGAAATAGGCTTTGTTCTTGGTTTAATGATGTTACATGTAACATCTACTTATATTCAGATTTAAACAATGCCCGCCTCAACTGAGATAACGGACATCCATCAAGCTCAAAAAGAAAACTTGTGTTTCCCATAGTCACAAAAGATTGCGGTTTGTATTTCGCATAGCCACCGTTTCCGTAGTAAAAAACGGTTGTGATTTGTATTTCGCATAGCCACCGTTTCCGTCGTAAAAAACGGTTGGGTTTGCACATTCAATCTTCAATACTTCATTAAAATATCACTAGTAGAAGAACCCGACACGTCTTCATGTTACGGAGAATGTTCTAGAAATTGAAGGAAAAGGAAAAGATTTGTTGAAATCGAATTTGACAACTATGACAGCTTATTAAAAGTAGCAATCACCTCCAATC